>NC_132884.1:44270177-44312677 GCF_030463535.1 Salminus brasiliensis | reverse complement strand
TACTGATCGAGGAACTGAGGCCTGTGTGAGGACAATACTGCAGCATCAACAACACACACAGTGTGATCTCACACACACACACACACAGTGTATATATATATATATATAGGTATATTAGTCTCCAGTGTAGATCAGAGTGTAAATCTCCTCATCTGCTCAGTAAAACTGAGTTCTCCTCATGGAGTCTAGTATTATTTAGAGTTCTCCTCAGATCAACACCTGGTTTGGTGGTAAATCAGGGCTTAATGATGGTAAATCAGGTGAGCTGCTGCTGCTGCTGATGGAGTTGAACACATCCTCCACGCTGTGCTGGCTGGACTGGGGGGCATCCAGGAGAACCCTGGAGGAACCGAGCTCTGTTCTTCAGACTAGCTCACAAGATCTCAAGGGTATTTCCGTTATTATGGTTCTATATAGACTCACTGTCTTTAAGAATCCCTGAAGAGCTCTCCTTGGTTTAGACTGTAGATCACAAATAGAATTTCCGTCTTTCTGAACATCAGGAAGTCTCATCAGGCACACAGTCACAGTTCCCTTCCTTACTGCTGTAATGGAACTGTGAATCATCACCAGTAGCTACACTGTAATACACTGGCTGTTCATGTGTAATTACACAGTTATTACAGACACTGAATGTACAGTGTACCCAGTGTTCTAGTACACGCTGCTAACTAAGCGCTCAGTTACTGTAAGTCTAGTGGCGGTAGCCGGTTGGGGCTGGTGTGCTGAGTGGCCGCCGGGGCGTGAGGGGCCCTCGATGGGAGGCCTTTTTACTGTTAATGCGGTCGAATCGACAGCGCATCAAAAGCAGAAGCGAAACCTGCCTCATACGCTGGGGGCCGAGAGAGGGGCTGGAGAAAGCACCAACTTCTCCATTACTCAAACGCTCGAGACTGATCTCTCTCCAATTCATCACATATCTAATCACACAGGATCAGACAGTAGTGGTGCAGATCACTCCATTCATACTCCATTCATAAGAGACTGACTCCAGATCAGAGCTGGGCTCCGGGAAGCGTCTGAGCACAAGGAGCGTTCTTAGATGGTCGAGCGAGCATCACACAGAACGCTCTCTCACCCTGTTCTGTTGATCTCTTCACTAAAACAGGCCCAGAACGCTTCCTCAAAACGGTTTGACAAAAGTATATGAGCATTGAGCTGTGGAGCAGTGGAGGAACTGTGTTCTCTGGAATGATGGTGGAGGAGCTCCATCCAGTACTTTTGGGATGAGTTGGAGTGTCAGAACTGATCATCAGACATAGCAACGTTCCAGCATCTAATGTAAAGCCCTTCCAGGAGAGTAGAGGCTGTTTCTGCAAGAACATCAGATTCTTAATAAGTGAATTCACTTTAAATTCAGTCTAAATAATCTAATATATTTTATTAATATTAATTTCATTAATTTTGCATATTTCAGGTAAAACAAGCCAAAATCTGCCAATAGAATAAAACAGATTGTAGACTGTAAAGTGAGTAAGTCATATCTAAAAGACGAATGAGCGCGAGGTGCAGGAGGGAGGCGCTCAGAGTTCAAAGCCTGTATGAACTTAGCTGAGTTAGCTTAGCTAGCAAGTTCATTCAGCCGATCTGTGAACCTGCAGCTGGCTAACGTGATGTGACTGGACTATCACACTAAATCTAATTAACTCTATTCTTAGCAAAACGGGTTCTCTATAGTACTGGAAAGGGGTTCTTTAACTGTAAAGAACCATCTGCACAAGGTTCTCCTTGTAAGTCTACGCAAAGAACCAATTAACCTGCAAAGAACCATCTTATCATCCAAAAGGTTCTTTAAGTGGGTTTTAATTAGAACCACTGACTTTACTCAAGAAAGCATTTAGAGTTTAGTCATCTGATCCTGAGTCACTCCAGCTCTTAACCCGGTTAGCGGGTTCTCCTTTAGATCTAAAAGGATTAGACTGAGCTTGCTTTCACTTTTTGGGACTTTCCCTAATCATCTCCTCAGTTTCCTCATTTCCTGTAACCCCCAGCTTAAACCCCCCAACCACCATCACACGGTTCTACCAGCGCAGGGAGGGTGAAGGCTAGCACATGCTTCCTCCGGCACATTACGGCCTTACGACACATCCTCTGCTCTGCCTGATAATACGGGGGGGTGGGGGTGCTGGGGGGCTCGGGGGGGCTCAGGGTGACTCTGGACGTCTCACAGAGCTGGATAACGATTCTGCTCCATTTGGGCAATCAAGTGTTTCAACACTAGCCACAGTTTTCCTCAGAAGTGCCCGGAGGTTACAGTGGTTTCAGTGTGTGTGTGTGTGTGTGTGTGTGTGTGTTGGGGGAATGAGGTGTGAAGGAAGCACATGTACTGTCTGTAGCTGGGTGATATGGGGGTGCTGAGGGCACACAGGCCGGGATGAGGCCTCTGCAGGATTTGTGTTATCTCTGAGGCTGCAGAGCGCAACTGATTCCACAGAGAGAGCGCGAGAGCACAACACGGCCTCTCTCAGCAGACTGCCTCAGCCTGTCCAGCCCATGTGATCCACCTTGGAGATTTACAGGGTTCTGCTGGAGTGAGTACAGGAACGTCCGAGAGAGGCCCAGGTTCTCAAGATCATTGTGGTGCTGGGATCACAGCAGTTCTGTCAAACTTGCAGTTTTTGGGGAAGCTCGTCCTGAAGCATCTCAGAACTCTCAGTGTAACCATGCATACACACGTCAATGTGGCCAAAAGTATGTGGACACCCAGGGTTTCTTCTGAAATCAAGGATCAAGGGTTTTAACAGAGAGTTTGTCTGTTAAGTGCGAGCCTCTAATCTTCTGGGTAGATGTTGGAACATCGCTGTGACTGCATTGATTAACTCCAGTTCCATCACTCCACAGCTGGGGGCTTCATACCCCTCTACACCACGCTTGACATTGAGCGTAGTTACCGTAGGGTCATGTGCTCATGACTGCTTCAGAGCATCCCGTTTTATTGATCAGTGCATTTCTACACAGGAAGTGTGTGTGACCAGTGAGTTTACAGCAAACCATAGCTGAACTCAATCTTTGAAAGGACTGTCCAGTTACTTTTGGACATACAGGGTGCATGTACTGCAGCAGTAATGTTTTATGTACATGCTGTCGGTTCTCTCTGTATTCACACAGCATGACTGAGTGAGAGAATGAAGCCTTATGAAGCTCTAGAAGCGACACTAGTGACACTGTAATGAGTGAGAGAGTGAATAGACCCCTGTGGAGTGTTTCTAACCCCCTGTAGTGTTTTAGATGTAGGTCTGGATGGAGGGGGGACCATCTGTTGATCACAATCTAAATGACAAAAAGGTCAATGTTCCTTTAAAGTACTTGAGCAGGGCTCAGGCGCTGATACAGATCAAGGAGAGAGTAAACGCTCACCTTTCCATTTGTTCAGCGGAGGTCCAGACCCAGGTCTTTAGAACGAGAGATATTCCACATCTCTGTCGACTCAATCAGGTTTTTGCGGTAGCTGGGTTAGCTGTAGTGGAGCTGGTTGCACTCGGAGCAGCGCTGGTGTTTCGGGGTTTGCCTGTTTAAGCGCTGCTAGAGCTGTAAATGCTGCGGCACGCCGACACGCTCGCAGTGTTATTTTAGGTGGTTGGTAGGCCAGTAAGTTGCTAAGGTGTTGCTAAGACATTGCTATGGTATCTTGAATGGTTTCTGGGGTACTGATTTATTATTCAAGGTGGTTGCTAGGGTGTTTCAGATGATTGCTGGGGTTTGGCTAGATAGTTACTAAGATGTTACTATATTACTAGGCTGTTGCTATGGTATCCTACATAGTATCTAAGGTGGTTGCTAGAGTGTTGCTAAATAGTTACTAAGGTGCTACTAGCATCTTACACAGTATTTAAGGTGGTTGCTAAGGCGTTATGTTATCCAAGGTGGTGGTTGCTAGTTAGGTGCTAAGATCATTGCTATGGTAACATACATGGTTATATGAGGTATAAAAGGCTGATGCTAGGTATGGTAGGGTGGCTGCTATGGAGTTGTATATATATATATAAGAGGGAGAGAGAGAGAGAGAGAGAGAGAGAGAGAGAGAGACTCACATTATGTCTGAATTGCTGAAGGCTCTGTCGGCCTGGCCGCTCCACCCTGGTCAAACAAAAGCTTCCTACCTTCAGCTCTTTCAGCTCTGCCGCCGCTTTACCCGTTTTGTCTTGGCTTTATCTGAAGCGTGCAGCTTCACCTTCTCCCCACACTCTTTAAGACAGTGCTGATAAGGAGGATGAAGCCAGGCTGTGTGTAAGATGTGTGTGAGATTGCAACATTTCTGTTGGTAATGCTGACTGGGCAGGCCTCCAGACAATGCTATGCTTTGTTAGCTTGGCGTATGCACCACTGCGACAGTTAAAGACAGCATATGGGAGCTATTGTGCAGATAGCTGGGAGCCATTTCAATTGGTCAGCCAGATTTTGCCCACATCGTTCGACCACACTTGAAACCGGTGTGTTAATGAAGAGCACGTTTCCTGTGCTGGCACTTGTGGAACACACTGTGTGCTGTTTTGGTGTAAATATGTGTTAGGATGAGGGAGAAGGTACAGCACTCGTACCCCAGACTGCTGCTTCTGTCCATGGCAGGTCGTTAGCGCACCCTAAATGAGCTCGTCTGCCTCCTCTATGTTTACTCCTTAACTCTCAAAAAGTTGGTTTATTTATTTATTATGTGTGTCTGTGTGTGTATGTGTGTGTGTGTGTCATCATCATCCAGGACAGCAGCTTTACAGGAGGAGGAAAAGCCTTCTAAACATTTAATGGAAGTTGATGTAAAAGATTTCATTCCAGGTAAATTTGGAGCGTTTCTATTGGTCCGTTCATCAGAAAATTCTGATACAGTATAAAGAACAACTGCAGATTCACTTTATGAAGAAAAGTTGGTTATTATACTCTCTTTACTGTTAATTTAAGGCAGCCTTAGATTCATTCTGCTATTTTTAGCTACAAAAGAGGAAGAATTTCATTAGACAGTGTAACTGTTTGTTTCCCCTGTGCACATGACAACAAACTGTTGAATCTTTACTACATCTATATACACATATATACACACATATACACATACATATATACACACACATATACACATACATATATACACACATATACACATACATACATATATACACATATACACATACATATATATACACACATATACACATACACATATATACACACATATACACATACACATATATACATATATACACACATATACACATACATATATATACACACACATATACACATACATATATACACACATATACACATACATATATATACACACATATACACATACATATATATACACACATATACACATACATATATATACACACAGACACACACATATGCACATAGACACATATACATATATATACACATATATACATACATTTATATACACACATATACACATATATACATACACACATACGGGCGGAGCTCTAATAGTCACAGTTCTGCTAAAAACATCTACAGTGGGTCTTCCTAAGTATCTGAACTACCTCAGGCCTTGTGGTCAGAGGCCCCTGGGTATTGGCCCCCGCTGGCCTGGTCAGTAATCCATCTCTGGGTATGACAACCATTTAACCACATAACTGATGAAAACAGGTTTACACTGCTAAAATAGAGTCGTGAATTCTGACCGAACCTGAGGGTGAGAGGCGGTCCGGCCTGCTGTAGGGGTGCAGTCTGACCGAGTCACAAACAATCAGAACTATTACAATCATTTAACGTGGGTCAGTTTTTAGGACTTCCCACCCACCCACTCACTCCTGCAGTCTTTACTACTTTGGTCTCCTCTCTAGCAGGGGTTAAAGCCTTAATTAGAGGGGTCAGACCCCCTCCGCCCCCAACCCCTGTAGTTCGCTTCCTGGGTGCGCTTGATTGGTGAGAGACAAACAAGACCATCTATATTCAGGTCTTTAAGTGTCCAGTCTCTGAATGAGGACACGCCCGCCTGCATCACAGTGCAACTCAGACGGACTTTCAGATAAAGTTAGCAAGAAGAGCAAGAATATTATGGGATGGGAAACAGCACCTGAGTGAAATACTGAGGTTAAAACACTAAAGATGAAACATGGACTAAACCCTTGTTCCAAAGCCGTGTTCCTCTGAAGTTAAAACCATCCTTTAATGTGACTCAGACTCACATGCACATCAAACAGACTGAACAGTAAGAGAAGATCTGGGAGCTTTGGTCACATTTGATCTTCTCAGATTAATAACATTTCAATACAAATTCATATAAAAACTTTTTCTGTCATTTTTCACATCATTTAAGATGTTCTCATGAAATATATCTACATTTTAACTGGTAGAAATTGTAATTCCAGATAAACAGAGGGAATCTGCACAGATCTCACACTTGTCTCAATTCATTTATGTTAATGTGGGTCTGGACTTTTCAGAATGACGGTGTAGAAATATGGAAAAACTGGTTTTCTGGTACAAATGTAATCACATTAAAGACGTGTTCCTGGCTGCGTGACTAATCACAACAGTTTATAGATCTTTAGATCTGATATTATTACTGGTAAAAATGACAGTTACGGCTTGTATCACTCGTGACATTTTAGGTTAAAATGTCTTGTCATGATAGTCACATGTTCACCTACAGCCTGTTAGCTAGATTATAGCTTCAGGAATTAGTAAGATTATTAAAATGATCATTTATATAATTACTAAGAAATTCACCCCCTTCAGTCTGGAAGCCCATTCAAACTGAACATCTCCTCTCTTTAGGGTTAAACCTTGTCTGAGCACCCTTCCATGCAGGGAACCATCAGAGTGCACCCGCTCCAGTGACCTCTAGGTGGCACCCTACCCACCCTGCAGCACAGGCATGCGGGAATTTTTGAATGAAAACATGCAAAAAAGACAAAATGAGCAGAACCCGGAGCAGAACCCGGAGCAGAACCCACAGTCCACCCCGTCTCCCTCAAACGCTGCAGGCGTTCATAAAAGCGTGCTCTCGAGCGGTCAGTGGTCTGGAAGGACAGCAAATGGTCCAGTTTGTGGGGAATGAGGGCACTAGGTCTGTCTCAGCCATAAATCGTGTTTGAAACCGGTGCACTCCCCTGCTGCGTGATCGGGACATACCTACGCACGTGCAGTGTGTGCACATATGAACGACATGGAGCCTTTGTTATATAACCGAGGAGGTGGAAGGAAGTCTCACTACTACTACTACTGCTGCTGCTGCTGCTGCTGCTGCTGCTGCTGCTGCTTTGCATGCAAGACTTTGGGCTAATAGCTCGGTTACGCCGCCCTGTCTGAGGCACGCGGTCCCCTTTATCGCACACTTCCACCTTAAATGCTGCAGCAGTTGCATTCGAAGTCCACCTTAAGCCCACCGCTTTTCCTGAACGGCACCCGGCTTTTGTGCAGGCGGACACGTGTCCGCCGGCTCGCGCCCTCGTTTTCTTGGAATTTGTTGTGCCTTCTCCTCCGCCTCGTATTCCTCCGCGCGGGCACTAGACCCCCACTACAACACGGCCCCCCGCTGAAACACTGCGCCTGGTGCTCTCTGCGTCTGCAACGCCCCCACACAAGCAGCCTGTCGGAGTAATTTGGCGTTTTGGTTGAATCGATTTGGACTCCGCGTTGATTAGAAACGGTTTTGGCGCGAATTGGCGTGTGGAAGGACACCGCGCGGCGCTGCGGCTCTATAAAGTTAAAGCCCCGCTCCGCCACACCCACTGCCCCGCCGGCTCCGCGTGCTCCTTTGACATGAGCCTTCTTCCAGCTCATTTCCAGCCTCTTAAACCCTGTTTTAATACTGAATAAGGTCTCCTCGCGGCGCCGGGCGCTGTTTACTGAGCACGGTGTGTTTACAGCTGTCGGTGCAAACGGTGAGTGCTCCCTCCTCTGATCCGCCGCTCGCCGGCTGCATGCTGCTGGGACTTTTATTTTGTATTAAACTGTTTAATAATTGTGTGTGCATATATTTATATATATTTATTACTGATTATTGCATTAGGCTTAAGATTTGCATAAATTATTCAAAAACGATTCAACAAAGATGCGTAGTGCATGTAATCAGCTTAGGTTTGGGTGTTGCGTTTAATCAATTGTGACCCTATGGGGAGTGAATGTGGTCCGAGTGCCCAAACTGGAAGAGCCTTTAACCTTTTCAGTGAAGCTAAAATCAGCTTGTCTTGTATTTGTGTTTAAGTCCCAGTGACGTTTTTATTCATGGAAACATTTTGTGAAAGATAAATGTGTGCTGCATTTATATTTATATTATTATTATTATTATTATTATTATTATTATTATTATTATTATTATATATAATGCTTTGGGAGTGAATATGAGCTCAGAATGAAAGCTTAAATTAGTAGCAAGATCTTTTTTTTATTTTTTAAATAAAATCATATTTTACATCATGCACACAGCAGTTTAATGAATGCATTAATATTTACGCGCGCGCGCATATATATAATAATAATAATAATAATAATAATAATAATAATAATAATAATAATAATAATGAATGAATGTAATTGGATGTGTAACAGACTTGGAAGCTTCTGAATTAGAATTAAACGTGGCGTGTAGGGCTTTCCAGCTGGTGCATGACGTCACTAAGCCAGAAAGCCGACGCCCCACCCACAAAGGGGCGGCGCCAGGTTTGTAAACACTGATAAAAGCCGCGTTTGCCGGGAAACGTACAGTCGGAGCCGCGTGGTCGCTGGATTACACCGAGAAACACACGCACGCGCGCGCCGGTCCTTCCAGCGCCGGACACCGTTTAAAGCTGCTTTTTGGGTTTTCGGGTTTTCCAGGTTCTTCAGAATCTCCACAATGTTGCCGAGTTGTTCTCCGTCGCACGACTGGCTCAGCGAATCGGAACCGCTGCTGTTCGATGACGAGTTCTGCCAGAGCCTCATCAAGGACCTGCAGACCCACGCGCTGCCCACCCCGCCGCAGTCCCCGCCGCTGAAGCCCGGCCTGGGCAAGCCGCTGTCCAGCATGGACCAGCTGGAGCTGGTGTCCGAGCTGCTGCTGGAGGACAGCGACTTCCTCCACCTCAACTGGAGCTGCGACTTCAACGGAGACGACGGGGCGGGCGCCGGATCCAGCTCGCGCGCCAGCCCCGACCAGAGCCCCATCGACCCGGTGTCGGAGGACTGCCTGTGGCGGTGCCCGGAGGAGAAGTCCGCCGAGGAGAAGCTGTCCTCCGTGCTCTCCTCCAGCCCGCTGCTCTCGGACATAGACACGCAGATCTTCGCCGAGATCGCCGGATCCACGCTGGACTGCCACAGCGCGGCGCTCGCGTGCCACCTGCTCGAGAGCGAGGACCTGCTGCTGGACAGCCCGGAGCAGAGCGAGTCCTCCTCTGACTACGGCTCTCTGTCTGCCGGGGGGGAGTCATCCGCGAGCGATTCCGGTGGGTGTTCACGGAAACCTTGTTTTGGGAAAGCTCGTATTTCTAGCAGTCCGGCTCCGGAAAGGGGGGATCCGCTCCGGGGTTTGGCTCCAGCTGCGGGCCTGCTGCTGCCGCCGGACAGAGCGCAGCGGAGGAGCCAGCCGGCCGGCCGGAGCCAAATCCTGGAGTGGATTTCTGGATTTCGGTGCCTGTAGAGAGCTAGGGCTTCAGTTTTGCGTTATTTTAAGGAGTTGTAGGTGTAGATTATGATCCACACAGACTTTATTGATCAGTTAAGGTTGGATTAGTCTGGTTTTAAAGGATCTGAATAAGTAGAGAAAGACGATCAGAGATTAGGGAGAGAGCTGTGTTCTAGCAGTCCAGTTATTTATGTACTGTTTAAAACAGCTGGGTGGTACTAGATTAAAGTCTTCACTTCTTAGTTCCTGCTAATAAGTTCCAGCAGCATTTTGATTAAAACTATTAAAGGATGTGAAAGTGCTCTGATCCCAAGCTGCTCTTTTGGGCTGGTGTTGAACGGTTCAGCAGTGCCTCTCAGTGCCCCTCCTCCTAATCTGCTCTCGTCTAACCCTGTATGTCCTTGTCTTCTTCAGAGGAGGAGATTGACGTGGTGACAGTCCGCCGCTGCAAAACCCTCACGCGCTCTCAGTACCAGCAGCAGCAGGAGGACAGCCGGCGGGAGCAGCAGCGAGCTTTGAAACGCTGCCACCTGGAGATCCAGCAGCAGCACAACTACGCCGCTCCTCGGCCCGCCTCCCCGCCCCCTCCCTCCACGTGTCTGAAGCGCTCCCGGGCCTCCGGAGACTCCCACAAGCACTCCGGACGCTCCCGGAACTTCACCACGCGCCACAGCGCTGACACGGAGGACGAGGAGGAGCGGCGGAGAACCCACAACGTGATGGAGCGACAGCGGCGCAACGAGCTGAAGAACTGCTTCCTGCGCCTCCGCGACAACGTCCCCGAACTGTCCAACAACGACAAAGCCTCCAAAGTGGTGATCCTGAAACGGGCCAAGGAGAGCATCTGGAACCTGGAGACGGAGGATCAGAGACTCGGTCATAAGAAGGACAAACTCCGGCAGAGGCAGGAACAGCTCCGGGCCAGGCTGGAGCAGCTCCGGAGGCTCTGAGGAGGACGCTCAGGACTGTGCTCGGCCGTAACGTTGGCTGATGAATTTAGTTTCGGACAGTGCCGACGCGTTCGGCTGGGCGATGGTGATGCGGCGCGCGAGCAACGCACCACTTTGACTGACTTGATCTCTAAGGAGATGGCTGATCTTCCCATTTGTAAAGTTCCTTTTTGGAAACCATGCATGGTCAATGCAAAGTTTGTTCTCAGAGTTAGTCCTTTTAGAGCTATGCCTAAATCCAGAGTCTTAATCAGAGCTGTGTTCAGGACACTACGTTCAGCTGAACCTTTGTAACCCTATGTAGTCCTCAAACACCCCTCCCCTCCTTTCGTAAACAAGCTTCTTCTTTTGGGCTGGATCCAAAGCTGATATCCGGGGATGAATGGGCGACATCCGTAAAAGCTTGCGTTCGCTTTCCTAATGGAAAAAATATCCCGTTGCCACTTGTTCACCGTTTGATTTAAACTGGAAAGACAAGACCCTGTTGGTTGAAATTTGACATTAGTGCATAGCTAATCATGTTTAGTTTGAAGTGTCTTCATACAAAAGGAGTGTTTATACTTGAATCCCACTCTTTTACTGTTAAATATTGTATAATTGTTTGTTTGTTTTTCCCTTCTCTTTATCTACCTCTGCCAAGAAGCCTGGGAAACATTATTGCCTTCATAATGGCAACCTGTATAGAATCCCCCCCCCCCCCTTTATTTTTGTGTACATGTCAGTTTCTTAATTATGTATTATAAATTATTTAGCAGTTTTATTTCTTGGTTTGAGAATTTTAAAGAGTTCTGTTCTGTTTTTTTAGCAGCACTTTGTTTTATACGATTATTAAAAAGTGGACAACCCGTCGCGTCTTCCTGTCAGTCATTTACTCAGGATTTTATACGAAGTGGAATTTGGGTCAAGGTGAGCTGGGTGGCCCAGGGTTTCCATCACAGACTAGATCACCTTCAGAATTCACAGGGTTCTTTGAGACGTCATGGTTCTGTACTGTCTTCACTAAAGAACCTTGTGTAGAACTGAATAGTGTGATAGATGAGGGTCACACAGACCTAATAAACTGTCACACATTATTTTTCCCAGCAGTTCAAATGAGAGAATTAAAAATGCACCAGTAAAACCATTAACTCCAGTAAAAACCCAAACGTGAGCACTCTCTCTTACATCATCACTGAGAGGATGCAAGCATGGGATCCTTCCTTCCTTCCTTTGCAGAAAGGCTGCAGTGTGGCTCCTCAGATAAACTCAGTCTTGTATAAACTGCTGGTTGTGCCCGGGGGTCTTTAATTTAGCCATTAAAGGGGAATTCCACCCCATTTCCAAAATTCTTGGTGAGATGAGCTCATTCAGAGGAAGGCTTCACTGTAGAGAAACTGACCCACTCTGATCTCTCTACAGTGGAGGTGAATGGAACAAGGCATCGGTCACCATGACTACAACACAGATACAGCCCATAATTTATCTCCTATCCAAACCCACCAGTGCAGCTACACGAGTCTTCTGAGTTTTATATGGAATGATGATGATGATGATGATGATGATGATGATGGTAGAATAGTGGAGAATCTGAACTAATCCAGTTCTCTTTAGGGACTACTTTCTGTAGCCGCACTACACCCTGCAGCATGTATCCCTCCACCATTTTAATGATCTGATTTTAAAAGCAGGTTCTAGAGCCGAACTCTTCTCAGAACTCTGGTAGAACCGTGTCTCAGGCATCAGGCAGCGTCTTCATCACCATTAGGTGAAGAACTTTCTGTGAGGAGCTTTTATTAGAGCTTCAGACGTCTGCTTCCCTTCACCTCCACTGTAGAACCACAGCTCTGACTGGAGGAGCTTATCTAGAACCGCGCGTTTCACACTTGGAATGACTCTGTTTATATCTTAACCGTTAAAATCTTCAGAGAATTTTGAACTATCAGTGGAGTTCCCCTTTAAGTGAGAAGCCCCTCCACTCCTCCAGTTAACCGACTAACAGTCGAGCCAAGTGTGCTGCAGTCTGTCTCACGCCTCTTACGAGTGTTTATCTTCTGCACGGCTGAGTTCACTGAGGAGTGACGGAGGAGCTTTGAGACGGTGACCTACTGCACATTTAAACCTGGCTGCATCTCAAATTCCTCCGTTCTTCCTACATAGTGTAGGTTATCTAAACTTTACTGGAGTAATTCTTTATTTCTCAGACTTTCACTTCTACTCCTCACATTTTCACCCAATTATCTGAACTTTCTACTGCTTACATTTTAAAAACAGCCTCGTTCCTCCTATTTCATTTCCCTTTGTCTTCATTCTGCTCGACTCGAGAGCTGCAGTGAAACGTCCCGACTAAGCCCCACATTTACATTCCAATAAAGCTTATTGATCACACGCCTCTGAAGTCTGACTTTCTGCAGCTTCCTCATATTTTCCTCCATGAAGCTCATGTTGATGCTCAGTAGAGCACAGAAACGCTCCTTAAATAGAGCTGATATTACTGAAATGCTTCATTTTCAATGGGCAGATCTGCAGCTGAAACAGGAGCCTAGTGCAGCCCAACATTTACGTGGGAACGCTAAAATAACGCAGGGCAAGAGGTTCTCTAGGACTGGAATAAGAACCACTGCCCCATGGCATTGCTTAAAGAACCCATCGCAGCTCATTTAATGAGGTAAATAGTGAAGTGAGGGTAACCGGTGAAGGGTGTTATTCTTCTGGCAGATCATCAGGAGGTCGTTTTACCTGCTCTGTAGGTCACTGTTTTATCTCAGTGCTCCTGAAACCATGTGATGATCAGTGTGATTCTCACCAGAATTCCTGGAGTCTGAGGTGGTGGTAGGTGATTTAGGGGCGGTGGGATTTAGGTGCTCATAAAGAAATCTAAACCAGTTCTGCAGGACAGCACAGGTGAACGAACTCCGCTCACAAGAAAACCCAAACCCGAGCCACTGAGAGCCCTCCGACATGCAGATGCTGAACCCAGCCTGGAGGTGCGCTGAGCCTGGACAAACAGGACACTGCTCTGACCGTTCTTCAGATGAAGTCACCTGCATTGTTCCCTTTCATCTTTTGTGCTGAAGGCCGTCAGACAGTGCTGGTCTCCAGGAGGTCTACAGGAGGCCGCTCAAGGAAAGACTCGTCTTTTAGAATGCAAATGACCAATCAGCTGATTGGCTCCTGAGTGATCAAGAGGTCCAGACACAGCGGTGCTAAAGAGGTGACGAATCAGCTGCTCAGAGCCAGGCTTATTTAAATACTGTTCATTTACTGTATATACTATTAGAATCAGCTTCTTTTAGTTAAACCACTTTAGTTTAACGGGGATCTCACAGTGGATGCTTCATTAGAGAACCTACATTTTTAATGAGAACATAAAGAACCTTCACAGCACACCAAGGTTTATGAAGAACCCTTAACTAGACAGACAGTGTTAATAAAAGAGTTCCTCAGCTCTCATTTCATATTAATCAGATTGTCTAGGTCTAATGTTCTTGTTTTCCGTCATCATTAGCAGATCAATACGCTTGATTATCTACCAATAGAATAAAGATAATAGAAACGCCCTTCACATGAAATCATTTTGTGTAGCAGTGGGTTGAGCTGTAATAACAGGCTCATAAAGAGGAGCGTAAGATCCGTTTAGATGATTACGATGGTTTTATTCTCTCAGGGATCATTTTTGTGTAATAGGTGTAAATCAGCTCTCTCAACATTCTCTAAACCAGGAGCCAACAGCAAGATCAAAGGCTCGTATTAGAGGAAGCAACATCTGTATGTCTGAATATCACACACCCACGCCAATGTGTGTTAAAGTCACACCTTCAGGTCTTCAGGAGGAGCCTGATCAACTCGAACCCCAGAGGAACGTCCCACTCTAACAAGAGAGATCAGAGCCAACAGCCTCGGGTCTGATAGATAATGATAAGACAACCAGAGCGGGGTGATCAGACACGAGCAGTTAAAGACAGAGAGACAGACTGAGAGAGAGAGACAGAGAGAGAGATAGATAGAGAGAGAGACAGACTGAGAGAGAGAGACAGAGAGAGACAGACTGAGAGAGAGACAGAGAGAGACAGAGAGAGACAGACTGAGAGAGAGACAGAGAGAGACAGACTGAGAGAGAGAGACAGAGAGACTGAGAGAGAGACAGAGAGAGAGAGAGACTGAGAGAGAGAGACAGAGAGACAGACTGAGAGAGAGAGACAGAGAGAGATAGAGAGAGAGAGAGAGACAGGCTGAGAGAGAGACAGAGAGAGAGACAGAGAGAGAGATAGAGAGAGAGAGAGAGACAGACTGAGAGATAGAGAGAGAGAGAGACAGACTGAGAGAGAGAGACAGACTGAGAGACAGAGAGAGAGACAGAGAGAGACAGACTGAGAGACAGAGAGAGAGATAGAGAGAGAGAGACAGACTGAGAGACAGAGAGAGACAGACTGAGAGATAGAGAGAGAGAGAGAGAGACAGACTGATAGAGAGAGACAGACTGAGAGATAGAGAGAGAGAGACAGACTGAGAGACAGAGAGAGAGAGAGAGACAGAGAGAGAGAGAGAGAGAGAGAGAGAGACAGACTGAGAGACAGACTGAGAGACAGAGAGAGAGAGAGAGACAGAGAGAGAGAGACTGAGAGAGACAGACTGAGAGACTGAGAGAGAGAGAGAGAGAGAGAGAGAGACAGACTGATAGAGAGAGACAGACTGAGAGGACGGGGTTCAGTCCTCTTTCCGGATTTCACTCTTCAGTCACACGTGACGACGGCGGGTACTTTGCATATGTTTGTTCTATTTCACGAGACGCCGAGAAGATGAGTGAAACCCGAGTTCTGCTCCTGCCTTCAGTCTCTGAGAGCCTGAGGCGCTGCCTCTGTGATTTACACTCTGATAAGACGGTTAAAGGCTTTCCAAAGCAGTTGTTTCACCATCGCATTCCAGCTCAGTTAGCTGCTCTTCAAACAGCCCCTCCTCCCAATGAGAAAAGGCCCCCAGTCAGTTTTTTAAAAGTACATTTTTCAGCAGCTCTTTACTCCAACCTGCAGTCCGTACTTCACCTGCATGACCTTTACTCCAACCCTGGGGTCTTTACTCTAACTCTGGGGTCTTTACTTCCACTCTGGGGTCTTTACTAAAACTCAGGGGTCTTTACTACAACCTGCAGTCCGTACTTCACCTGCATGACCTTTACTCCAGATGTATTTTTTACTCCAACTCTGGGGTCTTTACTCCAACTCTGGGGTCTTTACTCAAACTCTGGGGTCTTTACTCAAACTCTGGGGTCTTTACTCTAACTCTGGGGTCTTTACTTCAACTCTGGGGTCTTTACTCAAACTCTTTGGTCTTTACTTTAACTCTGGGGTCTTTACTACAACCTGCATGCTTTACTTCACCCACATGACCTTTACTCCAGATGTATTTTTTACTCAAACTCTGGGGTCTTTACTCTAACTCTGGGGTCTTTACTCTAACTCTGGGGTCTTTACTCCAACTCTGAGGCCTTTACTCCAACTCTGGGGTCTTTACTTCAACCTGCAGTCCGTACTTCACCTGCATGACCTTTACTCCAACCCTGGGGTCTTTACTCTAACTCTGGGGTCTTTACTACAACCTGCAGTCCTTACTTCACCTACATGACCTTTACTCCAGATGTATTTTTTACTCCAACTCTGGGGTCTTTACTCCAACTCTGGGGTCTTTACTCCAACTCTGGGGTCTTTACTCTAACTCTGGGGTCTTTACTCTAACTCTGGGGTCTTTACTTCAGCGTCTGCTAACTTTCACTCATGTTAAATTTCCTTCTGCAATCCTGCAACTCTACAGGTCCCGTCTTCCCCACCTTCTTTCCTCAGCGGTTCTGGAATGTAAGCCAGCGTTTGGTTAGGAACTCTAGAGCTCGGCAGCGGGGGAGCGTGTGTTTGAGCTGTCTCGGTTGTGTCTACAGAGAGCCGTGTAGACAAGGCTTATCAGTAATTACAGGCACAGGAATGGGCCGGGATAGGTGCAGAGAGTGAGCTGCTAGGTGTCCTAAGCGAGAGTGGCTTTAGGGTCGGGGTTATTGTCCTGTTGGTGCTGTGAGGATTTTTGGGGCCCTGTTTGGATGGCCCATATGTTCTCCCCTGGGAAGGAGGGGAGAGGAGGTGTGATGTTTGGATTAGCATTACTCTCCTCCTGTCCGAGTCAATAAGACATGAAAGAAGGTCTCAGGGCTGAATTTAAGCAGCTCTTGTGGAACAGCTACGGTAACTCTGAGCCCTGAGCAGAAGACCCGGGGGAAAGTCAACGCTGGGCTCTCGACACGCCGACGCGTCTTACCCAAACCTGTCAACAGAAGCGTGAAGGAGAGAAACAAACTGGAGCTGTCAGAACAGAAGCGTCTGGTATTTTTATAAAGTTTGGGAGATTATATAAACACGAGCTGCCACACTGCTTCATAATATATACAGTTCTAGTAAATATTGATCATTTCTCAGTTTGAAATCGATTAGATTAATATCATTTTACTTTAGTTTAAAGTGAAGGAATGAACGTCTTGCAGTAAATAAAATAACAGGTAGGAGAAAACGACTAGGAGTTAGGAAGTCTTACTGGTGTAGAGTAGTGCCATCTAGGATTTAGGATTTAACAAAATGATTATTTTTATAAAAGCGTGTGATATTACTGTGTGTAGTGATTCTAGGTCATTTGGATTGGATATTGTGTATTTTCCCTAGTTTGGAGTCTTTACTCCAACTCTACAGTCTTTACTCCAACTCTACAGTCTTTACTCCATCTCAACAGTGTTTACTCCAAATCTACAGTATTTACTCCAACTCTACAGTCTTTACTCCAACTCTACAGTCTTTACTCCAACTCTACAGTATTTACTCCATCTCTACAGTGTTTACTCCAACTCTACAGTATTTACTCCATCTCTACAGTGTTTACTCCAAATCTACAGTATTTACTCCATCTCAACAGTGTTTACTCCAAATCTACAGTATTTACTCCAACTCTACAGTCTTTACTCCAACTCTACAGTGTTTACTCCAACTCTACAGTATTTACTCCATCTCTACAGTGTTTACTCCAACTCTACAGTATTTACTCCATCTCTACAGTGTTTACTCCAAATCTACAGTATTTACTCCATCTCAACAGTGTTTACTCCAAATCTACAGTCTTTACTCCAACTCTACAGTCTTTACTTCATCTCTACAGTATTTACTCCATCTCTACAGTCTTTACTTCATCTCTACAGTCTTTACTCCATCTCTACAGTATTTACTCCAACTCTACAGTCCTTACTCCAACTCTACAGTCTTTAATCCATCTCTACAGTCTTTACTTCATTTCTACAGTATTTACTCCAACACTACAGTCTTTACTCCAACTCTACAGTCTTTACTCCATCTCTACAGTCTTTACTCCATCTCTACAGTATTTACTCCAACTCTACAGTATTTACTCCAACACTACAGTCTTTACTCCATCTCTACAGTCTTTACTTCATCTCTACAGTATTTACTCCATCTCTACAGTATTTACTCCAACTCTACAGTATTTACTCCAACACTACAGTCTTTACTCCATCTCTACAGTCTTTACTTCATCTCTACAGTTTTTACTCCATCTCTATAGTCTTTACTCCAACTCTACAGTTTTTACTCCAAATCTACAGTATTTACTCCAACACTACAGTCTTTACTCCAACTCTACAGTATTTACTCCATCTCTACAGTGTTTACTCCAACACTACAGTCTTTACTCCATCTCTACAGTCTTTACTCCATCTCTACAGTATTTACTCCATCTCTACAGTCTTTACTCCATCTCTACAGTCTTTACTCCAACTCCAGGCAGCAGCACACACCAGCATAGCTGCAGTCTGCAGTGCTAAAAACAGGGCTGATTAAACCAACCACCGCCGGACACAGCTATCATTTAAAGATCTCAAGTTGATAATTTGATTGAATCCGTGTATTTGCAGTATTTCCAATTGCAAAACTGCTTGACATGCTAATCACAGTCGGAATGGTAGCTCATCGCTTGTGTAAGAGCGGGTTGGCGGGAAACAGGCCTCTCAATTCACTCAAGACACAAAAATGTGCACCGGTCACTAAAGTGCACATGAAGATGACATGTGAGGGTATTTCAGAGATGGCAGAGCGGGACAGGTGCTGAGCCATACACCCCCGACCGAGTGTGTGAAACACCCTGAGGGGGTGGAACAACTCCTGACACGTCCTGATGTGTGTGTGTGTGTGTGTGTGTGTGTGTGTGTGTGTGTGTGTGTGTGTGATTTATGACTAGAGCCCATACAGGGAAGGCATGTCAACGTCAGTGAATTCCACGACTGTTCTGTCCTATACTGAGAAACACAAGTGCATCACACAGCTGGGCCTGAACAGCTGTCCATCACTCAGGCCACCTCCCACTTTCTGCCCCTGACTAGCACACTTTAGTAACTGTGTTTTTACTACAGTTTGTGTTGTGTTTTTGTCTGGTTTCATTATAGTAAGATGTGCTCTATTGATTTGGGATTGTGGGGAATCTGTACCTCACTGCACTGTTACTGCAGTAACTCCTTTACAGATAAAACACTTCTACACTTCTTCTGCTTATACTGTCTTTCAGAGCCTCAGACTGGAGCATTAAACATGTTTACAACATAGAAACACACGTTTACTGCGCAAATCAGAGCCTCACACACACTTACACAAGCACTCTTTACATATTTTAATCACAATATTTCTAATACATCTAATAAACACACATTCACGAGCGGTGTGTGGTGGTCCGTGGTGGTCCGTGCATGCTCACTGTAAAGGGTGATTGAGTCAGATCAAACACAGCTGGACTATCTGTCAGCCAATCTCCCGGCCGTAATGTTGGGTGTCGTTTGTAGGCCAGTGTGTCAGAGTGTGTTAACGCAGCTCAGATCAGCCGAGCAGTGAGAACAGCGGAGAGCGTAAAGCACAATAACCAGTTCCCAGTGTCAAACCCACCGTGAGCACGCAGAAGACAACTAATCAGGAGAAGAAAGGCACAGTGTGAGTCTCGCAGAACCCTCTCCTCCTTTCTAAGGAACATAAATATCCCGCAGTAAAGCTGCAGAGGCCCGGTAAACACGTCCAGCAGTGCTTCCGATATCCGCTTCACCTCCCACCTCCACAGAAACACACATTTCCTCACATTGGAAATAAAGGAAATGTCCGGTTTATCCTAAGGAAGTTGGAAAGCATCTGTCCCGTCACTTTACTCTGAAAGGGGAATTCCACCAAGCTTTCTAAATTTCTGCATAGGAGGCTAAAAATACCTCTACTCTGAGAAATGGGTTCTATAGGGTACAGAACATATACAGTCCTACAGTCTGTGTGGCACTGAAAACAGGGACTTCCAGAAACGTGAATTTAATCACCGAATTGACCAGATGAAGAGTAAAGCTGTTCTGTATCAATACTTTCACATGTTTAGTGATCTTGTCTCCAGTCTGTGAGATTCAGTGAATGAGCAGAAGCAGTAGGAGTGTGGTAGAGAGTACAGCAGTGTGTCTCTGAAGAGGATCTGACTTCATTGCACTCACATCCTCAACTATACCTGCAGTCTGACCAGGGGTGCACTAACTCCCCAGCCAGCATGCTCCTGTGGGGCCCAGGTGGGTGAACGTGGGCTAGGTGGGTTCTAGATGGGCTTGGGCAGAGTGGGTTTGTGCATGCGTTGTTGCTGGGCTTCCTGAATGGGCCCTGTTGTTACAGCCCACCTTGGGCCCCGGTATGCAGTGCACACCCCAGATGAAGCCCATACTTAACCCTTATTGGTCCCATCACTGACCATGCTGGGACCCTGGTGGGCATCCATATGTGGGGCCAATGTGGAATCCATAGACAGAACTTTGTAGTTCCCAGTTGGGCTACTTGTACAGACTGTATAGCATATAAAGCATTTCCCAAGAAGGGTTGTTGGGGTTCTGTACAGAACCATTTCACTGACTAAAAAGAGTTAGTGTTAGGAGGTTAGAGTTAGAGTTAGGGTTAAGGTTAGAGTTAGGGTTAAGGTTAGAGTTAGGGTTAGGGTTAAGGTTAAGGTTAGAGTTAGAGTTAGGGTTAAGGTTAGAGTTAGAGTTAGAGTTAAGGTTAGAGTTAGAGTTAGGGTTAAGGTTAGAGTTAGAGTTAGGGTTAAGGTTAGAGTTAGGGTTAAGGTTAGGGTTAGAGTTAGGGATAAGGTTAGAGTTAGAGTTAAGGTTAGAGTTAGAGTTAGGGATAAGGTTAGAGTTAGGGAAAAGGTTAGAGTTAGGGTTAGAGTTAGGGTTAGGGTTAAGGTTAGAGTTAGGGTTAAGGTTAGAGTTAGAGTTAGGGATAAGGTTAGAGTTAGGGTTAAGGTAAGAGTTAGGGATAAGGTTAGAGTTAGGGATAAGGTTAGAGTTAGGGTTAAGGTTAGAGTTAGGGATAAGGTTAGAGTTAGGGTTAAGGTTAAGGTTGGGGTTAGGAGGTTAGAGTTAGTGTTAGGAGGTTAGAGTTAGAGTTAGGGTTAAGGTTAGAGTTAGGGTTAGGGTTAAGGTTAAGGTTAAGGTTAGAGTTAGAGTTAGGGTTAAGGTTAGAGTTAGAGTTAGAGTTAAGGTTAGAGTTAGAGTTAGGGTTAAGGTTAGAGTTAGAGTTAGGGTTAAGGTTAGAGTTAGGGTTAAGGTTAGGGTTAGAGTTAGGGATAAGGTTAGAGTTAGGGTTAAGGTTAGAGTTAGAGTTAGGGATAAGGTTAGAGTTAGGGAAAAGGTTAGAGTTAGGGTTAGAGTTAGGGTTAAGGTTAGAGTTAGGGTTAAGGTTAGAGTTAGGGAAAAGGTTAGAGTTAGAGTTAGGGATAAGGTTAGAGTTAGGGTTAAGGTTAGAGTTAGGGAAAAGGTTAGAGTTAGAGTTAGGGATAAGGTTAGAGTTAGGGTTAAGGTTAGAGTTAGAGTTAGGGTTAAGGTTAGAGTTAGGGAAAAGGTTAGAGTTAGGGTTAGAGTTAGGGTTAAGGTTAGAGTTAGGGTTAAGGTTAGAGTTAGGGAAAAGGTTAGAGTTAGAGTTAGGGATAAGGTTAGAGTTAGGGTTAAGGTTAGAGTTAGAGTTAGGGATAAGGTTAGAGTTAGGGAAAAGGTTAGAGTTAGGGTTAGAGTTAGGGTTAAGGTTAGAGTTAGGGTTAAGGTTAGAGTTAGGGAAAAGGTTAGAGTTAGAGTTAGGGATAAGGTTAGGGTTAGAGTTAGGGATAAGGTTAGAGTTAGGGATAAGGTTAGAGTTAGGGTTAGAGTTAGGGATAAGGTTAGAGTTAGGGATAAGGTTAGAGTTAGGGTTAGAGTTAGGGTTAAGGTTAGAGTTAGAGTTAGAGTTAGGGATAAGGTTAGAGTTAGGGTTAAGGTTAAAGTTAGAGTTAGAGTTAGGGAAAAGGTTAGAGTTAGAGTTAGGGATAAGGTTAGGGTTAGAGTTAGAGATAAGGTTAGAGTTAGGGATAAGGTTAGAGTTAGGGTTAGGGATAAGGTTAGGGTTAGGGATAAGGTTAGAGTTAGGGTTAGGGATAAGGTTAGGGTTAGAGTTAGGGATAAGGTTAGAGTTAGGGATAAGGTTAGAGTTAGGGTTAGGGATAAGGTTAGAGTTAGGGATAAGGTTAGAGTTAGGGTTAGGGATAAGGTTAGGGTTAGAGTTAGGGATAAGGTTAGAGTTAGGGATAAGGTTAGAGTTAGGGTTAGAGTTAGGGATAAGGTTAGAGTTAGGGATAAGGTTAGAGTTAGGGTTAAGGTTAGAGTTAGAGTTAGAGTTAGAGTTAGGGTTAAGGTTAGAGTTAGAGTTAGGGATAAGGTTAGAGTTAGGGTTAAGGTTAGAGTTAGAGTTAGGGATAAGGTTAGAGTTAGGGTTAAGGTTAGAGTTAGAGTTAGGGTTAAGGTTAGAGTTAGAGTTAGAGTTAAGGTTAGAGTTAGGGTTAAGGTTAGAGTTAGAGTTAGGGATAAGGTTAGAGTTAGAGTTAGGGTTAAGGTTAGAGTTAGAGTTAGGGTTAAGGTTAGAGTTAGAGTTAGGGTTAAGGTTAGAGTTAGGGTTGGGAGGTTAGAGTTAGGGTTAGGAGGTTAGAGTTAGAGTTGGGAGGTTAGAGTTAGAGTTAGGAGGTTAAAGTTAGGGGTAGGAGGTTAGAGTTAGAGTTAGGAGGTTAGAGTTAGAGTTAGGGTTGGGAGGTTAGAGTTAGAGTTGGGAGGTTAGAGTTAGAGTTAGGAGGTTAAAGTTAGGGGTAGGAGGTTAGAGTTAGAGTTAGGAGGTTAGAGTTAGAGTTAGGGTTAAGGTTAGAGTTAGAGTTAGAGTTAAGGTTAGAGTTAGGGTTAAGGTTAGAGTTAGAGTTAGGGATAAGGTTAGAGTTAGAGTTAGGGTTAAGGTTAGAGTTAGAGTTAGGGTTAAGGTTAGAGTTAGAGTTAGGGTTAAGGTTAGAGTTAGGGTTGGGAGGTTAGAGTTAGGGTTAGGAGGTTAGAGTTAGAGTTGGGAGGTTAGAGTTAGAGTTAGGAGGTTAAAGTTAGGGGTAGGAGGTTAGAGTTAGAGTTAGGAGGTTAGAGTTAGAGTTAGGGTTGGGAGGTTAGAGTTAGAGTTGGGAGGTTAGAGTTAGAGTTAGGAGGTTAGGGTTGGGAGGTTAGAGTTAGAGTTAGGGTTGGGAGGTTAGAGTTAGAGTTGGGAGGTTAGAGTTAGGAGGTTAGAGTTAGGGTTGGGAGGTTAGAGTTAGAGTTAGGAGGTTAGAGTTAGGGTTAGGGGTAGGAGGTTAGGGTTAGAGTTAGGGTTGGGAGGTTAGAGTTAGGAGGTTAGAGTTAGGGTTAGGGGTATGAGGTTAGAGTTAGAGATAGGGTTGGGAGGTTAGAGTTAGAGTTAGGAGGTTAGAGTTAGGGTTAGGGGTAGGAGGTTAGGGTTAGAGTTAGGGTTGGGAGGTTAGAGTTAGAGTTAGGAGGTTAGAGTTAGGGGTAGAAGGTTAGGGTTAGAGTTAGGGTTGGGAGGTTAGAGTTAGAGTTAGGATGTTAGAGTTAGAGTTAGGATGTTAGAGTTAGGGTTAGGGTTAGGAGGTTAGAGTTAGGGTTAGGAGGTTAGGGTTAAGGTTAGGAGGTTAGAGTTAGAGTTAGAGTTAGGAGGTTAGAGTTAGAGTTAGGAGGTTAGAGGTAGGGTTAGGAGGTTAGAGTTAGGGTTAGGAGGTTAGGGTTAGAGTTAGGGTTGGGAGGTTAGAGTTAGAGTTAGGAGGTTAGAGTTAGGGTTAGGAGGTTAGAGTTAGGGTTAGGGGTATGAGGTTAGAGTTAGAGTTAGGAGGTTAGAGTTAGGGTTAGGAAGTTAGAGTTAGAGTTGGGAGGTTAGAGTTAGAGTTAGGAGGTTAGAGTTAGAGTTAGGAGGTTAGAGTTAGGGTTAGGAGGTTAGAGTTAGAGTTAGGAGGTTAGAGTTAGGGTTAGGAGGTTAGAGTTAGGGTTAGGGTTAGGAGGTTAGAGTTAGAGTTGGGAGGTTAGAGTTAGGGTTAGGGGTAGGAGGTTAGAGTTAGGAGGTTAGAGTTAGAGTTGGGAGGTTAGAGTTAGGGTTGGGAGGTTAGAGTTAGAGTTGGGAGGTTAGAGTTAGGGTTGGGAGGTTAGAGTTAGAGTTAGGAGGTTAGAGTTAGGGTTGGGAGGTTAGAGTTAGAGTTAGGAGGTTAGAGTTAGAGTTAGGAGGTTAGAGTTAGGGTTAGGAGGTTAGAGTTAGAGTTGGGAGGTTAGAGTTAGGGTTGGGAGGTTAGAGTTAGAGTTAGGAGGTTAGAGTTAGGAGGTTAGAGTTAGGGTTAGGAGGTTAGAGTTAGAGTTAGGAGGTTAGAGTTAGGGTTGGGAGGTTAGAGTTAGAGTTAGGAGGTTAGAGTTAGAGTTAGGAGGTTAGAGTTAGGGTTAGGAGGTTAGAGTTAGAGTTAGGAGGTTAGAGTTAGGGTTGGGAGGTTAGAGTTAGGGTTAGGGTTAGGAGGTTAGAGTTAGAGTTGGGAGGTTAGAGTTAGGGTTAGGGGTAGGAGGTTAGAGTTAGGAGGTTAGAGTTAGAGTTGGGAGGTTAGAGTTAGGGTTGGGAGGTTAGAGTTAGAGTTGGGAGGTTAGAGTTAGGGTTGGGAGGTTAGAGTTAGAGTTAGGAGGTTAGAGTTAGGGTTGGGAGGTTAGAGTTAGGGTTGGGAGGTTAGAGTTAGGGTTAGGAGGTTAGAGTTAGGGTTAGGAGGTTAGAGTTAGAGTTGGGAGGTTAGAGTTAGGGTTAGGAGGTTAGAGTTAGAGTTAGGAGGTTAGAGTTAGGGTTGGGAGGTTAGAGTTAGGGTTGGGAGGTTAGAGTTAGGGTTAGGAGGTTAGAGTTAGGGTTAGGAGGTTAGAGTTAGAGTTG
This sequence comes from Salminus brasiliensis, assembly GCF_030463535.1. Classification (NCBI taxonomy): domain Eukaryota; kingdom Metazoa; phylum Chordata; class Actinopteri; order Characiformes; family Bryconidae; genus Salminus; species Salminus brasiliensis. Next base: position 44,287,871 of record NC_132884.1, on the reverse strand, counting down.
GGAGGTTAGAGTTAGGGTTGGGAGGTTAGAGTTAGAGTTAGGAGGTTAGAGTTAGGGTTGGGAGGTTAGAGTTAGGGTTGGGAGGTTAGAGTTAGGGTTAGGAGGTTAGAGTTAGGGTTAGGAGGTTAGAGTTAGAGTTGGGAGGTTAGAGTTAGAGTTAGGAGGTTAGAGTTAGGGTTAGGAGGTTAGAGTTAGAGTTAGGAGGTTAGAGTTAGGGTTAGGAGGTTAGAGTTAGAGTTGGGAGGTTAGAGTTAGGAGGTTAGAGTTAGGGTTAGGAGGTTAGAGTTAGAGTTGGGAGGTTAGAGTTAGAGTTAGGAGGTTAGAGTTAGGGTTAGGAGGTTAGAGTTAGAGTTAGGGTTAGGAGGTTACAGTTAGGGGTAGGAGGTTAGGGTTAGAGTTAGGGTTGGGAGGTTAGAGTTAGAGTTAGGAGGTTAGAGTTAAGTTTAGGGTTAGGAGGTTAGAGTTAGAGTTAGGGTTAGGAGGTTAGAGTTAAGTTTAGGGTTAGGAGGTTAGAGTTAGAGTTAGGGTTAGGAGGTTAGAGTTAAGTTTAGGGTTAGGAGGTTAGAGTTAGGGGTATGAGGTTAGGGTTAGAGTTAGGGTTAGGAGGTTAGAGTTAGAGTTAGGAGGTTAGAGTTAAGTTTAGGGTTAGGAGGTTAGAGTTAGGGGTATGAGGTTAGGGTTAGAGTTAGGGTTAGGAGGTTAGAGTTAGAGTTAGGAGGTTAGAGTTAAGTTTAGGGTTAGGAGGTTAGAGTTAGAGTTAGGGTTAGGAGGTTAGAGTTAGGGGTATGAGGTTAGGGTTAGAGTTAGGGTTAGGAGGTTAGAGTTAGGGTTGGGAGGTTAGAGTTAGGAGGTTAGAGTTAGAGTTAGGAGGTTAGAGTTAGAGTTAGGAGGTTAGAGTTAGGGTTGGGAGGTTAGAGTTAGGGTTAGGAGGTTAGAGTTAGAGTTAGAGTTAGGAGGTTAGAGTTAGAGTTAGGAGGTTAGAGTTAGAGTTAGGAGGTTAGAGTTAGGGTTGGGAGGTTAGAGTTAGAGTTAGGAGGTTAGAGTTAGAGTTAGGGTTAGGAGGTTAGAGTTGGGAGGTTAGAGTTAGAGTTAGGAGGTTAGAGTTAGGGGTAGGAGGTTAGGGTTAGAGTTAGGAGGTTAGAGTTAAGGTTAGGGGTATGAGGTTAGAGTTAGAGATAGGGTTGGGAGGTTAGAGTTAGAGTTAGGAGGTTAGAGTTAGAGTTAGAGTTAGGAGGTTAGAGTTAGGGGTAGGAGGTTAGGGTTAGAGTTAGGAGGTTAGAGTTAAGGTTAGGGGTATGAGGTTAGAGTTAGAGTTAGGGTTGGGAGGTTAGAGTTAGGGTTGTGTCTGTCACGCACACAATGTAAACAAAATGGACAGAAGTATTGGGACACATGTTCATTCATTGTTTCTTCTGAAATCAAGAGTATTAAAGAGTTTCTCCTGCCTTTGTTGGAGTAACTGTCTCTACTGTCCAGAGAAGAAGATTTTCTACTAGATTTTGGAGGAGGAGCATTGCTGTGAAGAGCGTTAGTGAGGTCAGGATGTTGGATGATGATGGAGCTCCACCATCATTCCAGAGAACACAGTTCTTCCACTGCTCCACAGCTCAATGCTGGGGGGCTTTATACCCCTCTAGCCCACGCCTGGCAATGGGTGCAGCTTAAAGTAGCCAAATGCATTTATTAGAAGGGGCGTCCACAAATATTTGGACATATAGTGTATGTGTAAAACATGGTAAGATAGTCCAGAACGATTTAACTAGGGTTAGGGTTAGGGTTAGAGTTTAACTGTAGATCCGTCACCATTAGAGCTTCAGTGGGGACAGAGGGACAGAGGGAGCTGTAGGTAAAGACTGGGTCCTTTCAGTCAATAATCAGTAATCCTGAGAGGTGAACGGGGGGTAGGGGGTCTGGGGGGGTCTTGGCCTGGGGGTTCATGGGTCATCCTCTAATGATCCCTAATTCCCAAGAGGTCAGAGGTCACGCTGTATCCACTTTCCTGCACACAAAAAGAGCTCTTCCTCTCTGAATGTTAATCTTCCTTTTATTCCAGTTCTTACAGGATAATAGGAATCTAATCAGTGTGTGTGTGTGTGTGTGAGAGAGAGAGAGAGAGAGAGAGAGAGAGAGGCGTGGGGGGGATACATTGGGGTAGTTTGGATATTTTTGTACTTTTACTTTTTGTAAAGCAATAGAAACGCTCCACACTGTCCTGAGAGGATCTGCAGATCCACAGGGTAAAGTTTCTCTCCTGTACTTTATTTTACTCAACCTTGAACTGAAGCAGGAAAGTCCTGCAGAACATTGTCTGATCCACAGGAACAGCCTGCACAGACGCTCTCTTAGAGATACAAGGTTTAGCTCCAGCAACGTTTCTATGTGTAGCTGTAACACATGAGCTATTTTATTCTTCATGTTATAAAGAAACATTAAACCAACATTTTATCCATGTCTGTAAACTGTGGAAAATATAAACCTTTACAGTCACACCAAAACCTTGTATCTCCATTTCTGCTGGTTTCAACTTTTCTCCATAAGTGAATCTGCAGCTGTATCAGAATTTCATGACGAACGGACCAATAGAAACGCAACATGACCTGGAATAAAATCTTTTACATTAAAAGCTGAGAAGTTTTTTTTGGTCCTTCTGTAAAGCTGCTGTTGGAGATACGAGGTTCTGGTGTGACAGTGCTGACCTGATTTAATGATTCAGAAATGAAAGTTAGTATAATTTTATCACCACAGTTCGAGTGTGTGCACACACTTGACTCTTCTCCTCAAACGTTCTGTAGATGAAAGCAGTGTTGGAATCTCCACAGCTCCATTATAAGACCCCCCCCCCCCCCCTCACACCCCTAAAAACCAGGAGGCTTTCAGCACTCCACTTTCCCTCACCGCGGGGGCACCGCCCCGGGCAGCTCTGTGTGTGGTGAGCAGCACCGCTTCCCTCCGTTCTCTCTGAGCTTCTAAAGAGACGGCACATTTTTCAGCAGCGTGAGACCAGTTGAGGCCGTAAAGTTCTCAGCTTTAAAGCAGAACCCTGTACGACGTGTTCTAGACACATCACACAGACTGGGTCAAGATTTTCCCAGCAGGACTGAAACCCCTGAGTAGACTAGACTGACTAGGGTTAGGGTCCAAAAACAATCAGCTATAATATTCCCAAGATGGGAAATATTAGACACTGTCTCCAAATCTAAAAAAGCTTTAAGCTGCACCCATTGCTGACACAGATGTGCAAATGCACACACACAGCTTGTCTAGTCCCTGTAGAGAAGTACTGCCAATAGAATAGGACTCTCTGGAGCAGATCAACATCATGACCCTATTGGCTCCATGCTGCCTAATAATGCCAGGCGTGGGCTAAAGGGACTAAACTAAACGTTGAGTTTCTTCATTAAAAGTGTTTATTTGAGCTTCGTGTGACTGGATGAAGCTTTTTAGGCTGAATTGATTCATTATTGTTTATTATTATCATCATTTTTATGTTTAAAGACCAGCTGATCTTTACATTGATTTTATCATTAATGTTTAAATAGTTCTGATCAGAGGAGGATGGGTCGGGTCCCCCTTGTGAGTCTTGGTTCCTCCCAAGGTTTCTTCCTCCAGCTCAGAGGGAGGTTCTCCTTGTCACTGTCGCTGTTGGGGCTCACTGGGGGTCTTTGATCCATCATGTCTTACGTTATTTCTTCTTTCTTCTCTGTCTCTGTCTTTTACTAATTACTATTGATGTAAAGCTGCTTTGTGACGACATCAGTTGTAAAAAAGCTACACAAATAAATCTGACTTGACTTGACTTGACATTGTGTCAAAATGATCTTAAATCCTAAATATTTCATGTTTTTCAGTTTGAGAAATAATCTTATTGTTTGATGAAAAGCTTTATTGTCGTTATATTAATACAGGGCTGTACAGCACAGCCAGTCACTGGTAGACTACGACTCTGCTTTAGAATAGGTAGGACATACAGTTGTCCAGTACAGTTATATAATAGTTATGATAAATAATATGCAAATATGTGCAAGAAGGCTGGGTGACGAAGGCCCAGACTTAGTTACAGTAAACTGGAGTAACTCTGTAGAGCAGTACTCAGCTCAGAGTACAGCAGCTAGTGTTCAGGTAGAGAGAGCAGTTTACAGCTCATCTACAGAGAGGGAGGGGTATCTACTGACCGTGTTTATTCTTTTGGCAGTCAGCACGGTGTGTTTACCAGTGGAAAACCCTGCTAAACAATCTGAGTAGATGAGAGATCTGCAGGCTGTTAAACCCTTCATTTTATTGTCCAGAAACTTTTGGACAGTGTGTGTCTGTGTGTGTGTGTTCTGTGAGCGGCTCTGCTTCCTAACGGTTTGTGACAGTGTCCTGTCTCGGCCCATCGGTCATACCTGTAGGGGTTTGCCTCCAGCTCAGCATGTCGCCCCTTTACCCCTCCTCAGGGTAATTGTTCTGCCCCCTGAAGCTCCCACCCCCTCACATAGGCCCCTAATCCCCTCTTTCAGAGCTCTGGCAGGGGTCAAGGTGTGTGAGAATCCAATGTGGAGAGACAGAGAGAGAAGGGGGGGGGGGGGGGGGCAGATCTCCCCTGAAATCCAGTCGATTCAAACCAGTTCAGGAACGATAACGCCCCCCTCAGGCCGGTCAGCTGTGGCGCTAATCTGTCGCAGCATTAGCGGTTAGCGTTCTCCTCCAAGCGTGTTGAGCTCCAGTAGTGTTGTGTTAGCGGCAATTTCAGAAGATACCAGCCTGCTAGCCTCCGTCCTCCCAGAGCGGGTAGCACTGTGTGAGAGGCTGAACTCTAGATAGTGGGACAACTGGGAATGAGTCAGATGGATTTAAAATTCAGTGAATAAATAGAAATGGTCTAAAATGTGCAGAGGTTTCATTCATTATATTAAAAATCTCAAAATATTATCTGCCTCATAGTGGGAATAACTATTCTCTGTACACCTTCACTACAGCGGCTCTACAACATCACACAAAGTCAGCCGTGTCCGAGATGCTCCCACCCGTCACCATCACTCAGACCTCGTCCTTTGCCCATGACGATGGTTCTGCACTCTGCTACAGCTGACCGGCAAACCTGTGACGTCCCGGGCCGAGTTCATTACAAACCAGGTGGTCATAATGTTTTGTTATGACTATGACAGTGGGTAAAGGGTGGTAGCATGTTCACCGCTAACTTCGTAGGTGGGATGTACTGGGAACCTACAATCACCCAAATACAGTCCGTACCACGACGTCTGGCTGGAGTCATCTGAGCCGAGGTTGGTTACCCCCACTATTCAGTCTATATATATATATATATATATATAGAGAGAGAGAGAGATGTACAGTATTGAGCAAATGTTTTAGTTTACTGTATTTATGTTTACCTGCATCAGTTTTAATGGTTTTTTTAATACATAAATAAATAAATAAATAAACAGTTTTTCTGTCGGTGCAGTCCTGCTATCACTGAATAATCAGCTTTGGGTGTTGAGGGTTTAAATCCTTGTCTTTTTGTGGTTTCACCATCACGAGCACACTGAGACGCATTCCTAAAAAACGGGGTTGCTATGGTAACAAATGCTGAATAATGACGAAGGAATGCTAGGAGGGTCCGGTTGTGTTACACGAGTAAGGTCCCGCTGACTGACCTCCACCGTCTGCGATCCTGAGCCGGGCCGGCCGTGGGCGGGCTTTTTGCTCCTTTAATGAAACCCTCACCGCTGACCGTAAATGAAGGCCTGCGTCTCGGATGTAAACCGAGTGAATTATAGATTTTCCCTCTTTTTAAACCTAGTGTTTAACGAGCCGAGCCGCCCGCCCGCCCGCCCACCCGCCCGGGCCCGCACAGCTGCTCTTCTTCTTCTTTCAGGCTTTTCCCCTCAGTTCTTCTTACTGCTTTACTCAGAAGCCCAAAGAACGTCCTGAGGGAGTTCTGAGAAGCCTGCAGCCTGTCCGCTCCTCCTCACACTGCAGTGCTGGAATAACTCTATTATCATTCACCTGCTAATCACCTCCTGCTTTATGATTGATCTCTGACCCCAGACTCAGACAATCTGCACAGACATGTTGGCTTTCTGATGTGAGCTTCTTTAGTTTACAATGGGAGACGCCGGGCCAACACTGCCAACAAACACTGGACTTAGACCGTCATCAATGCACTCACCTCTCTAAACACGCCCCCAAAAGCACCCCCTCTAGCATCTCCCTTTGTGAACTAAAGAAGCGCTCGTCAGAAACCAAACATGATGCCTCATGGAATGAACCACGTCAATCATCCGACCCGGCTGTTTTTCAGAACCTCTCCTCTAAGGCTGTGTGTGTTCAGATACTCCGGGCTTTCTCCAGTGCAGTCACCACGGAAAGACCAGCCCCGCCCCGCCCCCACTGTTTACACTGTGCTGCTGATAGTTTTCAGGGAATAAATGTTTTCATGTGGAGATGTACAGACACGATAAAGAGAGCTCTGTGAAGGAGGCCCAGCGGGAGAGGCGGCGGAGGCCCAGGCTGAGGTCGCTTGGTTCAGTGGGGCGGCGCTGTTCTGATGGTTAGGCAGGGCACCTGTTAAATATTGCTCAGAGACACACTGTCCAGCAATTCCTAGAAATCCTCCTCTCCTCCTGTTAGACTCAGAACTTTCTCAGAGGGGGCGGGGCCAGGAGCATTCCTACCGGCCTACTGCATGGCAGGGCGGGATCTCTCTCACACACACACACACACACACACACACACACATGGGGCTGGTTTATACATGCACACATACATTAACATGTGTATTACTATCTTTATGAGGACTGTCATGCACATATGCAGTATTGTTACTGAATCTGCCTCTGCAATGTAGAGGTGAATAACAGAGTAAAATGCATATCCCCCCCCAACACACACACACACACACACACACACACACACACACACACAAAACACTAGAAACCTTTTAGTAATCTTTTAGTACTTTTAAATGTTAGAAGTAAAAACACTCATTACTGTTATTAATATCTTCCATGCAGATGTCCATTACTGTAAGTAAACCTGCCTCCACAACCTCAGAATGAGACATTATACTAAAGATTGTGAAACAGAACCAAGAACTCAGCCACACACACACACACACACACACACACACACACAGACACACAGACACACAGACACATATCATAACAAAGGATTCAGGCCAAATTTAGCTCTAAAGTGTTTATTAGAGTTTCTAAATCTAGCCCTAAACTGTTATATAAGAACCTTTTGGTGTAAAAAGAAATGGGAGTAAAAGAAATACATATCCACAGACACACACACACACACACACACACACACACACACACAGACACACAGACACACAGACACATATCATAACAAAGGATTCAGGCCAAATTTAGCTCTAAAGTGTTTATTAGAGTTTCTAAATCTAGCCCTAAACTGTTATATAAGAACCTTTTGGTGTAAAAAGAAATGGGAGTAAAAGAAATACATATCCACAGACACACACACACACACACACACACACATTCACACTTGTATTACTATCGTTATGAGCTCCCATTGCTCCAAATCTAACAATAGAAACATTTTGTGCTGCAAGTTAAAAGTCCTGTAAAACGAGTACAGCACATACACACACACACTTGCACTTATTTGTATTACTTCCCTCTTTAGGACTTCCATGCAAATATGCATTACTGTAAGTGACTGTGCAGCAGTCAGAAGCCCTCTTAAAGACAGTAAAACACACCACAAACACAAGCTGGCACACGCAAGTGACATTCAGCTGAGAAACACGAGCCTCTCACTCACTGCACCGCCCACAGTCTCCCCACACACACACACACACACACACACTGTACTCCCCACACACACACTGTACTCTACACACACACTGCTCTCCACACACACACACACACACACACACACACACACACACACACACTGTACTCCCCACACACACACACTGTACTCTACACACACACTGCTCTCCACACACACACACACACACACACACTGCTCTCCCCACACACACTGTACTCTCCACACACACACTGTACTCTACACACACACTGCTCTCCCCACACACACTGTACTCTCCACACACACACTGTACTCTACACACACACTGCTCTCCACACACACACACACACACACACACACACACACACACACACACACACACACACACACACACACACACACACTGTACTCCACACACACACTGCTCTCCCCACACACACACTGTACTCCACACACACACTGCTCTCCCCACAAACACACTGTACTCCCCACACACACACTGTACTCTACACACACACTGCTCTCCACACACACACACACACACACACACACTGTACTCCACACACACACTGCTCTCCCCACACACACTGTACTCTCCACACACACACTGTACTCTCCACACACACACACACACACACACACACTGTACTCCACACACACACTGTACTCTCCACACACACACTGTACTCTACACACACTGCTCTCCACACACACACACACACACACACACACACTGTACTCCACACACACACACACACACACACTGTACTCCACACACACACACACACACTGTACTCCACACATACACTGCTCTCCCTACACACACACTGCTCTCCCTACACACACACACACTGAACTCCCCACACACACACTGCTCTCCTCACACACACACTGCTCTCCCTACACACACACACTGTACTCCACACACACACTGCTCTCCCTACACACACACACTGCTCTCCACACACACACTGCTCTCCACACACACTGAACTTATATGGTCATGAATAAGAGGGGGGGTCTGATCAGTGGCATATAGTAGCAGTGCTGGGTGATACACTGATGAACACTGATTTTCACTTTTAGCAATATTAACGAGCACTCATCAAACAGAACCTGCATTTCCCTCATTTTTAAATATGTAGTTAATACATATTGTTTATTTACCACCTTATAGCTCCACCCATTCAGCCTACAGCAGTTTAGCCCCACCCGTTCTGGCTGCTGAGCCCCTTTAAGGATCCCTGTGGACATCAGGCAGCTCTGATTAAACAAGCTGTTTTAGTCATTTAAACTATCACTCACTTACTCATCCTCTAACACACGCCAGCTTTCTCACAGCCAACATCTGTGTGTGTGTGTGTGTGTGTGTTGTCCACCATCCAGAAGAAGGAAACAGTGAGATGTTTTCTGAGAACTCTGGATCAGAGAGCAGTTTGGGGTCAGACAGTTAAACTGTTATTAAAATTTCCTTTTCATTTTCTTCCCTCGACTCCGTTTTACATCCCAACAGCACAGCGGAACCGGCTTTAAAGGGCCCGTATCACACAAAACTGAACATTCCTCACGTTTACTTCTAAATGGGAGTTTTATGTTCTGTGTGAACCCTTTCCTCCGTCCATACAGCCCATATAGCCCATACACAATCCATATAGCCCATACACAATCCATATAGCCCATACACAATCCATATAGCTCATTCACAATCCATATAGCTCATTCACAATCCATATAGCCCATACACAATCCATATAGCTCATTCACAATCCATATAGCCCATACACAATCCATATAGCTCATTCACAATCCATATAGCCCATACACAATCCATATAGCCCATACACAATCCATATAGCTCATTCAAAATCCATATAGCCCATACACAATCCATATAGCTCATTCAAAATCCATATAGCTCATTCACAATCCATATAGCCCATACACAATCCATATAGCTCATTCACAATCCATATAGCCCATACACAATCCATATAGCTCATTCAAAATCCATATAGCTCATTCACAATCCATATAGCCCATACACAATCCATATAGCTCATTCACAATCCATATAGCTCATTCACAATCCATATAGCCCATACACAATCCATATAGCTCATTCACAATCCATATAGCCCATACACAATCCATATAGCTCATTCACAATCCATATAGCTCATTCACAATCCATATAGCCCATACACAATCCATATAGCTCATTCACAATCCATATAGCCCATACACAATCCATATAGCCATACACAATCCATATAGCTCATTCACAATCCATATAGCCCATACACAATCCATATAGCCATACACAATCCATATAGCCCATACACAATCCATATAGCTCATTCACAATCCATATACAGTCCATACAGCTCATACAGCCCATATAGCCCGTACACAATCCATACAGCCCATATACAGGCCATATAGCTCATACAGCCCATTTAGCCCATATACAATCCATACAGCCCATATAGCTCATACAGTCCATAGTTTTAGTGATGTCACAACAACCAACACTACGTTATGTACTGCGTATTGTTATTGTCTACTGCGTTATATACTGTTTATGTACAGTTTATGGCAAAGTTATAAGGAGCCAATCAGAAGAGAGCTCATTTACAGTCTTAAAGGCACAGTCTGTTTATTTCAATAATAAGAATAATAATAATATTAATAATAATAATAAATTAGAGAGGGAAGGCAGGGAAACAGTCATGCAGATATGAATTATGACTGTTTTTGGCTCATAAACCCACACAGAGGCCATACATTAAAAACATGACCTCAGTAAAATGTGTGATATGGGCTCTTTAGGTTACTGATTACAGCGTTCTCTCATTTTAACTATGACTAACTCTCACACACAGTCATATGACGAGAAGAGAGATAGAGATAGAGAGACTCTGTGGATGAATGAGCAGTAAGTTTCTGGTTCAGGCTGAGTGAAGGTGGTGGTGGTGCAGTTGTGAACGGGGGTATTTTTGCGTGGAAACGCCCACTCCTGCAGAGCGTCAGATGATGGTTTCTGTTTTTGCTGTGGAGGGGACGGCCCTGTGCGCTGGCGTTTCCTACCTGCCCCAGAGTTTTACTTTACTGACAGAGTTTGAGGAAACCAGATGCTTTGACTCATTTCAGCACCTGAGTCATTTTAACTGTAGAGTTTCTATAAGATCTACAGGTCTGACCCTCACATCATCCATTACCATCTGGTTTGGATCGAGCCAAACTTCAGCCCGTAATCAGAGCTGATAGGATCATCCGGTGTACTGGACATTTACTGTGTAACAGCAGAATCACGAAGAACGCTGGCACAATCATATCTGACCCCTCCAATCACTTCCCTCTGGTGGAAGACTCAGGGCCATCACTTCTGCACACTACTGACACCTTACTTTACTCAAGTACCAACATATGCACTTATTTATTCAGTATCGTCCCCTGTCTGCCTCTTTCCTCATTATTTATCACTGCACTGCCTTTCATCTCTGCTTGGTTTCAAATGCATTTTCTGTTTACAGTTATTATACTTATTCTTATTATTGTAATTATTGTATTGTATTACTGTGCTGTATTGTGCACATGCTACATTTCCTTCAGAATCTGTCTGTCTGTCTATTAATCAGTCTGTCTGTCTGTCTGTCTAAAAATCAGTTTGTCTGTCAGTCTATCTGTTAATCAGTCTGTCTGTCTGTCAGTCTATCTGTCAGTCTGTCTATCTATATGTCTGTCTGTCTGTCTGTCTGTCTGTCTATCTGTCTATCAATGCAGCACAGCTAGACACACCTGCTTCCCCCCAGAGCTGTGGCCTTTATTAACCGCGGTGGACACCTCACACTGTAATCAGAACTTTACAATCGCCCCCGGCTGTGACCCAGAACTCCCTTCTGTCCCAAAAACGGACACAGCACAACTTCACAGAATTCTGTAACATAAATGCAAATAAACTGCAAATCCCAGCAGCCTGGACTTGTCCTCAGATCACATTCTTCTTCAGCTGCGTCTACAGAGAATCTCGTGCACACACCTGCCGGAACTGAACTACATTCAGGCTCTCGAGCAGGGCGTCTCAGAAGTTCTGCAGAGAGTTCACATGATCTTACACCAAACAAACAAAGCTGAACTGGGTCAGTGATGGGCCTGGATCAGTGTGCAGTACAGCTCTGATCACCAGCACTGTCAACGTGAAGACCACAGGTGTGTTACTGGGAATGAACCAGTCACTGCAGACAGACGGGGTGTTTTTTACATGGTTCTAATGGCAGGTTGCTCACGGCAACCAGTAAAATGGCCTTTTACTCTACGCCAGGAAACCGAGGTAACTGGACTTGCAGAACCGTCGTTTTATGTTTACTTTGCCAGAATCTAGAACTTAACCAAGGCCACAGTTGGAAAAAAACAATGGCCTACAAATGTTCACACACACACACACACACACACACACACACACACCAACACACAGAGCCGCTGTCTTTGATCTCTTCTTGTAAAAGGAGGGAGGCTTCTCCACCTCTCCATTTAGTGTGTGGTATTACTTGCAAGCCTGCGGGTTTCATTTCACACTCAGAGTCGACATCCTCCTCCTGTTCTCACCACCCAGACCCTTAACCATTCATTCACCCTGAAGATGAAGCTCTGGAGCACAGACCTGCCCTTACAGCACTGGGTACCACGCTGTGTGCTGCACTGCGCTCCCTCAGCTCCACTGAGGCCGTTGTGGATTTGTGTAGCTGTTTCTGTTACTGTACCTTTAAAACTCATATGCAAATAACCTTCTGATCTTTAAAAATAACAGAAGTCTGGGCTAAACTGCAGGAAGTCAAATGGGCGGGGCTAAACTGATAGGAGTTTAATGGGTGGGGCTAAGAATGATTACTCTGACCCACCCACTGAAGCACAGTGATGTCATCCAAACCAAGACGTGGTAAAAGTAGTTATATTTAGATGAAAGATTACAAGAAACTCTGCTGCGTGATCACCACTCTTAAAATAACCATGAAGCATTTTAGATAAAAACTTCATACTGGATATTAATGTTATTAGAGCTTTATACTGGATAATAATGTTATTAGAGCTTTATACTGGATAATAATGTTATTAGAGCTTCATACTGGATATCAGTGTTATTAGAGCTTCATACTGGATATTAATGTTATTAGAGCTTCATACTGGATATTAATGTTATTAGAGATTAATACTGGATATTAATGCTATTAGAAATTCATACTGAATATTAATGCTATTAGAACTTCATACTGGATATTAATGCAATTAGATCTTCATACTGGATATTAATGCAATTAGATCTTCATACTGGATATTAATTATATTAGAGCTTCATACTGGATATTAATGTTATTAGAGCTTCATACTGGATATTAATGATATTAGAGCTTCATACTGGATATTAATGTTATTAGAGATTAATACTGGATATTAATGCTATTAGAAATTCATACTGAACATTAATGCTATTAGAGCTTCATACTGGATATTAATGCAATTATATCTTCGTACTGGATATTTATGTTATTAGAGCTTCATACTGGATATTAACATTATTAGAGCTTCATACTGGATATTAAATGTTATTAGAGCTTCATACTGGATATTAAATGTTATTAGAGCTTCATACTGGATATTAATGTTATTAGAACTTCATACTGGATATTAACGTTATTAGAGCTTCATACTGGATATTTAATGTTATTGGGCTGCGAGTGAACAGTCAGTTCTTGAAGGTGCTGAAGTTGAAAAATGGACAAGCTTAAGAATCTTTGACACTTTGACAAGAACCAGACTGTGATGTTCTAGATTAAGACTGGGTCAGAACATCTCCAGAACATCAGGCAGGTCTTGTGGGGTGTTCCTGGTATGCAGTGGTCAGTACCTACCAAAAGTGCTCCAAGAAAGAACAACCGGTGAACGTGGGCGTCACTGTTGTTCATGAAGGGCTCACCTCACAACTTACAGGATCTGCTGCTAATGTTAGTCTTGGTGGCAGAAACCACAGGACACCTTCAGTCAGAGCTGTTTTGGCAACACAAGGGAAATTTACTTTAATATTAGGCAGGTGGTATTAATGTTCTGGCTAATCTGTGTGTATATTAATGTTATTAGAACATTCTGGGTGTTCTACAGTACTACAGGTAAGAATCATCTACAGGTGTATTCATGGTTCTAGTTCCTGATTCCTGAGTTCTGAACGCTCCAGTGGACTGTACCGTTCAGCTGCATGACTGGTTTACTGGAAAATGTGGAGTAGAACTGCTAAATGGAACTTATACAAATGAGGGTGACATCATAAGAAAATGTTGGCGTGAATTCAAACAGGAAACTGTTGTGCTCTTTGGAGGGGGGGCTTCCCCTGAGTTTCCTCTGTGTGAAATGCAAAGCTGCACAACTGACAGCAGAGAAAGTACAGATCAGGGGGTGCGTTTGTACCCCAGTGTGATGACACGGGTGAGAATTTTCCCTGGTGAGCGGGAGCTCCAGTGACGCCGTGCAGGATCACGGAGTTTTGGTCAGAACCGGAGAGCACCAACTCCCCCGAAGCACACTGCAGGACCAGACCTTACCATCTACATGATCTCTGGCACCCCACTTTTAACAGTGAAAATGACTATTAAGAGAAAATGTGAATTATAAAACTGCTCTGAAATGGACCTTTAGTGACGTTTTCCAGAGAATTGGTTATTTTTGGGCGCCCCCTACAGGTGGGGGAGTGCAATTCACTTTTACTCCACTGCCGTTAATACAAATCCTGCTTTGAGCGCCCCCTCATTGACACATGCATTTCTGGACAGTGTGAGAGCTGCAGAAGTGAGGTTCTCCAGAACTTCTTAGGTGGAGGTGGAGCTGATACAAGGAGATGGTTTAAGGTGGAGCTGATACAGGGAGATGGTTTAAGGTGGATTATTTATCTGCATGATGATTAGAATCCTATTAATGAATGTATTTTTTTAATGAACATGTGACTGTTTATCTGCAGGACATCTCACTCACGTTTTCATCTTTTATGGCTTAATGGCACATTTACCATTTTCTCTTCATCCAGGTTAGTTTTATTGTTTTTATTGCTTTTTATTGTTATGATCCGGTGTGGACCTGAAGAGGATGGGTTCCCCTTCTAAGTCTTGGTTCCTCTCAAGGTTTCTTGTTTTTCCTTGCCACTGTTGCCACCGGCTTTCCTAAATAAATAAAATTGAATTTAATCAATTTTCTTTCTAGTTTTATGATACTGATCTAAAAAACACTTGGGAACCACTAGTTTTGGAAATTAACTTGTATACAACCTCAACTGTTTATATTTATCATTCAGATAAAACATACTCAATCGGGTGTCCAAACTTTTGACTTGCGATTGTGGGTTTGGTTGGGGAGGCTGCCACATATTCAGCTCAGCTGAACTCAACTGATTAAGAAAATATGATCAGTTATATGTTTAGGAGCTTTAACTGACTGCTAGACACAGACTGTCCAAAAGTATCCAGACAGCCCTACTAATGAGTTTATATTAGATACAGACATTACCACACAGCTGTAGAATCTACAAAGAAAAGCACTGACCAATCGAAAGGGGCGCTCTGTAGCAGCCATGATCACATGATCATAATGCCATGCTTCGTGAGTTGCTAATTATCCAACATCAGAAGCTGACCTCACTGATGCTCTGAATGCAGTCAAAGCACAGCAATGCTCCATCATCCTCCCACGATGGTAGAGGTGGTCACTACAGTAAACAGGGACCCACCATCTATGAACAGGCTTGATTTGAGATGAAAGGCTGAAGGAGCTATCAGGTGTAAAGTGGTGATGAACACTATAAAAGCGATCAGGCATCAAAGACAATAGAGATCATAGAAAATGATGATCCTCCCCCCGTCTACCCTCCTGGGACTTTCTCGGCCCGGCCGAGGGAGAGAAACAAAAGCAGCAGTGAGTTTATGACTAAGCTGTGGAACCTTCACATCTCCTCTGCAGGCAGGTGGTGGGTTACACCTCAGCGCTGCAGCCCCCCGAGCGCCCGTCACGCTGCACAACAAGGGGACTTTTGCAGTTTCACTGCGCCGTGTGATCATGTGACACCGCCCGGTGTGAATATCTGACCTCCCTGACTCACTTCTGTATGTGCAGTGTTCATCTGTCTCTGAACCACAGAGTGATTCTCACCAGCTCTCTGATTCAGAACACAACACATGACTAATAGAGTGCTGAACTGCTCGGCTGGAGACCCGCCGCCGATTCTGAGGAAGAGCATCAGAAGCTTCATTCTGAGACTGCAGTTCTGCTGCACACCTCTGATCCAGACTGCGGTGCCCTACTGAGCGTCAGCACGGTGCCGCCGCCTTTCTGTGAAATGAAGAGCAGGGCAGAACATGCACACATGAAGATGATTTTGCTGCGGAAGGCACGGTTCTCCTTTTTGTAGCATATTCTCTTCACATAGCCCAGTATAGAACGCCAGGGTCAGAGCGCAGGGTCAGCCATGCTACAGCACAACCACCTAGCACCCCCTGGAGCAGCGAGGTCAAGGACCTTGTTCATGGGCCCAGCAGTGGCAGATTAGTGGACTGGGGTATGGAACCCACAATGTGATCAATAACCCGGCGCTCTAACCAGGGAGATAGGCCTGTAGTGCCTGTAGTTAATCATCCTCAGGGGGTAGTAAAGCTGGGGGTTAGTAGTAAAGGGGATAATTAGAATTTGCTCCTGCTGTTGGTCAGTCTGTGTGAAGATAAGGCGAGAGTGGTAACACCAGTGCGCAGTGTTGAGCCATCACAGCTCACATGTTGCCCTAAAACAGCTGATTTAGAGGAGCAAAGTCCAGTCCAGTCCAGACCAGCCAGAGCTGATACTTTATGAACAGTGGGGGCTGTTGAGATCCAGGTACCTGTAGGGATCTATACATTCATTAGTACATTAGCACTGTGTGCTGGAGAAGGTGGGGGGTGTTAGAGAGTACTGGGATCAGATTATTAGGCCAAGCTGACGGAGGGTTCTCAAACAAACACCAACGTAAAGCTGATGTCCCACACTCTAGAGTGTTCTACCCCCACTCGCACTGTACTAGGATAGTCTACCCCCCCACTCACACTGTACTAGGATAGTCTACCCCCCACTCACACTGTACTAGGATAGTCTACCCCCCCCATTCGCACTGTACTAGGATAGTCTACCCCCCACTCACACTGTACTAGGATAGTCTACCCCCCACTCACACTGTACTAGGATAGTCTACCCCCCCATTCCCACTGTACTAGGATAGTCTACCCCCCCATTCGCACTGTACTAGGATAGTCTACCCCCCCATTCACACTGTACTAGGATAGTCTATCCCCCACCCTCATTCACACTGTACTAGGATACAGATAGGGGGTGTAAATGGGGGGATTATCCTAGTACAGTGTGAATGGGGGGACTACACTAGTACAGTGTGAATGGGGGGACTCCACTGGTACAGTGTGAATGGAGGATGGACTAAGGAGGGCTGAATAATGGGCGTGTATGGTTTGTAAAGTCCAGCGCTGTAAGTGGAGCTCGCGGGGGACAGGGTACAGTGGGATGAGGGATCTGGGCTCTTTAAGCTGTTATGCAAAACAACGTTTGAGAACCGGTCTTGTGATGCAGTGATCCTGGTCCTGGTCTGCGTTATCTATTCTGATCTGAATCGTGGCGGTTATTGCTCCATCGCTCAACTCATCCTGCGGTTTATCCTGATCTTCAGATTCTGCAAGTCAAACATATACAGTTCTCCCTCAGGCTCCTCCACCATGCAAACACACCCAAATCTCCCACCACAGGCCATGAGAGAGAGGGAGAGAGAGAGAGAGAGAGAGAGAGGAGAGAGAGAGAGAGGAGAAAGAGAGAGAGAAAGAGAGAGAGAGAGAAAGAGAGAGAGGGGGGGAGAGAGAG
>NC_132884.1:44260177-44267677 GCF_030463535.1 Salminus brasiliensis | reverse complement strand
CTGTGCTCTTATCTCTCACACACAGTCTCACTCACACACAGTCTCACTCACACACAGTCTCACTCACACACAGTCTCACTCTCTGCCTGTGCTCTTATCTCTCACACACAGTCTCACACACACAGTCTCACACACACACACAGTCTCACTCACACACAGTCTCACTCACACACAGTCTCACTCTCTGCCTGTGCTCTTATCTCTCACACACAGTCTCACACACACAGTCTCACACACACACACAGTCTCACTCACACACAGTCTCACTCACACACAGTCTCACTCTCTGCCTGTGCTCTTATCTCTCACACACAGTCTCACACACACAGTCTCACACACACACAGTCTCACACACACACAGTCTCACACACACACAGTCTCACTCACACACAGTCTCACTCTCTGCCTGTGCTCTTATCTCTCACACACAGTCTCACACACACACAGTCTCTCACACACACAGTCTCACTCACACACACAGTCTCACTCACACACACAGTCTCACACACACAGTCTCACACACACAGTCTCACACACACAGTCTCACTTAAATGTAATTGGCTTGATTTTGTGACGTTACGAAAACAGTGAGCTCAGCTGGGCGGGGCGCGTCCTGCAGCTCACTTTCCAGGAACGCTTTTAAACCGTGGTTCTAAAACTCTCCTGACTTTATATTCTGTTTAAGAAATGAGGAGAATTCCATTTGCAGTAAGTTAGTGTAGAAACAGAGGACTGGACAGTGTGCAGGCATGGGTTACAGGACTGCAGTGACTAAAGCCTAACAGCCCCTTTAGACTCCAGCAGCAGCTCACCTGACAAACTAGGTGTTGGATGGGAACTGGTAATACTGGCCTTCCTCCAGAAGAGCACTGGGAATGGTTAAGCTATCTCTCTCTCTCTCTTTCTCTCTCTCTCTCACACACACACACACACACACACACACCCCAATCACAGTGGAGCGTGTATTTGTTTATCCTTATGCCTTCATCCGGAATGAGCTCCTCGGCTACACTGCTGAACTGGCTGCTGGCCGGAACAGCTGTATATAATGCATGTGTTTTTTTGACATCACAAATACACTGAATTCAAAACAGACGGTTTACGCTGCTTTACTTTCCATATATGGAGTGTACAGACTGGAGGAGGGATATTTTGAAACACTGCATCCCACTCTTTCATCCGAAACGGGAGGGAAGTCAGTTTTCCATGAAATTGGCTCTTTAAAACAGCGGCTTCAGGACAGCGAGTGTCTCTACAGTAATGAATCTGGTATGTCAGCACACTCCAGGTTTGATGTGAGGCCTCAGGCCCATTAGTGCATATGTGTGTGTGTGTGTGTGTGTGTGTGTGTGATTTGAGCTGCCAGGAGGAACACATGCAGAGAAGATTTGCTGGAAAGCTTCTTAAAGTGATCTCCAGAGTGACAGCGGACAGCTGAGGAGTAATCGGCACGAAATCGCAACAAAAGGCCAGTCAGTGTGAGTGTGTGTGTGTGTGTTGGGGGGTAGAGCAGTGAGGGATGTTGTGAACCCGCCTGAAGCGTCTCACGTTGCTGATCTGCAGTTGTGCAGAGGAAGATTTACAGGTTGTTTGAGTCGTGGACAGACTGAGGTGCAATTAGAGGCCTCTGTTTCGAGGGGTTTTCCATGTGCAAAGAGCCGAGGTCAGGACTGCAGCTTCACCACCAAATCACCAGCTTCTGCTCTCCAATCTACTGAAGACTAACTGCACTGCAGACTACTCATGGTGACCACACATCATCTTAACCCTTTCAGAGCCAGTCAAGAGTTGCGGTTCCATTTATGTCAACATACACTTCAGTAGATCTTCACTGTCCCGCACAAACCTTGTAAAACCTTTTCTCCATAAAGTGAATCTGGCAGTTTGTATTGTGTCAGAATGTCATGATGAATGGACCAATAGAAATGATCCAAAATGACTTGAGTTTACTCTGAAAGTGAAGGTTCCTCCGTTTTTCTGTATAGCTGCTGTTCAGGAGATACAGGGTCTTACACACCTGCCCACTCATCTGATTCATTTCATTTGAAATCAAGGGGATTATAAGAGCTGATCCTGCTTCTGTTGTAACTGTCTCTACTGTCCAGAGAAGAAGATTTTCTACTAGATTCTGGAGGAGCATTGCTGTGAGGATTTGATTGCATTCAGTAACAAGAGTGTTAGTGAGGTCAGGATGTTGGATGATGATCATCACCCCACCTCATCATCCCCAACTTCTCCCAAAAGTACTGGATGGAGATCCTCCACCATCATTCCAGAGAACACAGTTCCTCCACTGCTCCACAGCTCCTCAATGCTGGGGGGCTTTATACCCCTCTAGCCCACGCCTGGCATTAGGCAGCATGGAGCCAATAGGGTCATGATGTTGATCTGCTCCTGCAGAGAGTCCTATTCTATTGGCAGTACTTCTCTACAGGGACTAGACAAGCTGTGTGTGTGCATTTGCACATCTGTGTCATTAATGGGTGCAGCTTAAAGTGGCTGCTTGCTTTTTTAGATAGGATGTCCACAAACCTTTGGACATATACTGTTTGCTTGCTGAGTTTTAGTAACACATATAAGGGGTGTTTGTAGTCCTGAGAAAATCCAACTACATAAGCGCGAGTCTGTGGGGCTCCGAGGTCCCTATATCATCTCAGCCTGAGGTGAAGAATCCTCACGCAGAGAGCTGGACCTCCTGCTTAGCTCTGTTTATTGTTCGGTCCGGTCATGCCACATAGCCTCGACTTGAACTCTGAATGAGATCTGGATCGCTCTGCCGGTCCACAATTCTCATAACTGCTCCTACCATCTGTGCCTGACCTTTCCACTTACCCCTACTGAGGATGTGCATACGTGGGGTCATGCCCCTGTATACAGAGGGTCATGAAGCAGGGTCACCCCTCAAACAGCCAGTCAGAGTTAAGACAGTTGCTCATGACCCCCTGGGTTAGCGTTCTGGAGCTTCAAAAGGGAGCTAAGCGAGAGGGCGCTCAGCCTGTCGGTCGTCACGGCTGCTGTGTTTTACCCTGGTATAAAGGAGAGAATGGAGAGTCTATCTAGTCTGTGTAAAGAGAGGCTCTTCTCTTTCAGTCCTCACAGAAGGTGGGATCTTGATGAAGTACCTCTGAGTAAAGAACCGGGGAGTTAAGAAAGCTTCAACATCTTTTCAAAGATCAGAAATCACCCGAGAAAAGAACCCGACCGTGGAAGAGCAGACACTCCTGGCTCCCTGACTGGCCACTGGAACGTTTGAGAAGGGTCCATCATGAACTCTTGAAAGAGCTCCACAAAACCTAATGAGAGAAGATTCAGTGCAGATTCTCACTTCAGTTCAATCCCAGATTATTTGCAGACAACCAGCATCCTCACAAAGCAGCTGAGCTGAGATCCAGCTCTAAGACCCAGAGCAGGCCCAGTGTGACCCTGGCAGGAACAACAAGAAGAACCGAGACTCCCTAGAGCATGAGGTCCAAAGCTGTGGTCCCTCAGTCCACACAGCCCACATGAGGACCATAAGCTGCAAAAACAGCCCGTTTTTAACGCAATGCTTTTGTAACTCAGCAGTTAAGCCCCACCCATTCGTGCTGAAGTTATAAGGCATGTTTTAGTCTGAATGATTAGTCTGTTGGTTGCTAGGGTGTTGCTATGTTTTTACCATGATTCTCAAAGCAGTTGCTATGTGCTGTGGTATTCTAGGAGGTTGCTAAGGCACTGGTAGGTGGAGTTGATAGGTTGTTGCTCTGGTATCGTAGAAGGTTGCAAGGATGTTGTTAAGGATTAGGATTGTTAGGACTGTTGCAATGGAATCATTAGTGGTTGCCATGGTAGTTGGTTGGTAAGGTCATGCTAACTCATTGTCTGATGGCTGCCCATCAGACAATGCAGCCCAGCAGAGAGTGATGGTTAACCCATGTCTGATGGTTGCTAGGGTGCTGTTAAATGGTTGCTTAACATCATGGTATCCCAGGTGGTTGCTAAGGTGTTGCTATGCAGTTGCTTTGGTGTCTCAAAAGGCTGCAAGAATTAGAAGTGGTTGCAATGGGACTGTGACTGGTAGTCTTGGTGGTACAGGTGGTTACTGAGGTTCTGCTACCTGTTTACAGTTTGTTTCCAGGGTGATTGGCAGATGGTTGTTAGAGGGTTTCTAGGGCGTTGCTAGGTGTTGTGTTGCATTTTGAAGACACTGCTATATGCTATGGTATCCCGGGTGGTTGCTAGGGGTTCATAAACCCACACAACTGTGGTAAGTTCAGCTCAGGGGAACATACTGTGTGCTACGAGGAAAATGCAGACTGTTGGTTTTTAGTGTCACATCAGAGGAGTCTCAGTTCTCAGTTAGCTGCATAACGCAGGAGAGCTACAGACACTGAAGACCATCCTGATCTCAGGACTGATCCCAGACACGCACTCTCACTAATCACACAGCGGCAGAGGTTTCAGGAGGAGCGATAGCGGTTGGCAGAATTCAACATTGCGTTTGAAAGCACTCAGATCCGCAAAACCATCGTCCACCACTGAAACGGTTCAGACCTTTAAGTCAGTGAAGATCTTCCCGAGTTTCTTGTGCATGCGGTTGAAACGATGACTCATCGCTACAACACAGGAAGTGTGGTTTGATTATCTCAAATTCTTAGAATCTCTGAGAACGTTCTGATACGGAGAATTTGCATTAAGGGTGCCACACAGTAAAGACTGGAGGTGTAAACAGAGTATTAACCTGTGCTGCACAGTTTTAGCAAACACACACACACACACACACACACACACACTCTGGACGTCATTCGGCGCCGTCAAAGAAAACCAAATATACAAATCTCACACACAGCAGATCTGCAGAGACACAGACTAACCGCACGCTGTGGAGTCGGGTTAGTTTAGGCTGCGACCTGGTTTAAGCGCTCCTGTGATCGTATTCGTTTATCTGACACCTGCAGGAGTCTTAGATCATCTAAACAAACGACCTCTAAACCTGTTCATCTGAACCATAGAGGTGTATTCACTCAGACATGACTATACACTGATCAGCCAAAACATTACAACCAGCTGAAGTGAAGAACACTGATGATCTGGGTGCAGTGGCTCGTGTCCAAGGGTGGATCTATTAGTCAGCAGGTGAACAGCCAGTCCTTGAACGTGATGAAGGTGATGAAGGTGATGAAGGTGTGGGAAGATGAGCGTAAGAATCTGAGATACTTTGACAAGAACCAGACTGTCAGGCAGGTCTTGTGGGGTGTTCCTGGAATGCAATGGTCAATACCTACCAAAAGTGCTCCAAGGAAGAACAAGGGTCAAAGGGCAGGGTCATGGGCGTCCAAGGCTCCTTGATGCTCATGGAGGCCCCGCCCACCTCAAAACTTACAGAACTTGCTAATGGACTGGCTTTGCTAAGTGAATTGCTCACATTTTTTAAATACAAATGTTTTCAAACATACCAACCATCATGAGTTCAACTCGCTGCTTTTGTGATGTCACAAAGGTCATTCAACTTTCCTGACCAACAGCACATTCTGACTACTTTCTTTATTTGAGTCAATTACAGGTAGACACTCTCACTGACCGCTGACTTTATGATTATTTGGATTTATTCTAATGTTATATAGAGTTAATTACAGGTAGACGCTCTCGCTGACCACTGACTTTATGTTTATTTGGGTTTATTCTAATGTTATATAGAGTTAATTACAGGTAGATGCTCTCACTGACCACTGACTTTATGTTTATTTGGGTTTATTCTAATGTTATATAGAGTTAATTACAGGTAGACACTCACTGACCACTGACTTTATGTTTATTTGGGTTTATTCTAATGTTATGTAGAGTTAATTACAGGTAGACACTCTCACTGACCACTGACTTTATGTTTATTTGGGTTTATTCTAATGTCATATAGAGTTAATTACAGGTAGACTCTCACTGACCACTGACTTTATGTTTATTAGGGTTTATTCTAATGTTATATAGAGTTAATTACAGGTAGACACTCTCACTGACCACTGATTTTATGTTTATATGGGTTTATTCTAATGTTATATAGAGTTAATTACAGGTAGACACTCTTACTGACCTTTATGTTTATTTGGGTTTGTTCTAATGTTATATAGAGTTAATTACAGGTAGACTCTCTCACTGACCGCTGACTTTATGATTATTTGGGTTTATTCTAATGTTATATAGAGTTAATTACAGGTAGACGCTCTCACTGACCACTGACTTTATGATTATTTGGGTTTATTCTAATGTTATATAGAGTTAATTACAGGTAGACACTCTCACTGACCACTGACTTTATGTTTATTTGGGTTTATTCTAATGTTATATAGAGTTAATTACAGGTAGACGCTCTCACTGACCACTGACTTTATGATTATTTGGGTTTATTCTAATGTTATATAGAGTTAATTACAGGTAGACACTCTCACTGACCACTGACTTTATGATTATTTGGGTTTATTCTAATGTTATATAGAGTTAATTACAGGTAGACACTCTCACTGACCACTGGCTTTATGTTTATTTGGGTTTATTCTAATGTTATATAAAGTTAATTACAGGTAGACACTCTCACTGACCACTGACTTTATGTTTATTAGGGTTTATTCTAATGTTATATAGAGTTAATTACAGGTAGACACTCTCACTGACCACTGACTTTATGTTTATTTGGGTTTATTCTAATGTTATATAGAGTTAATTACAGGTAGACACTCTCACTGACCACTGACTTTATGTTTATTTGGGTTTATTCTAATGTTATATAGAGTTAATTACAGGTAGACACTCTCACTGACCACTGACTTTATGTTTATTTGGGTTTATTCTAATGTTATATAAAGTTAATTACAGGTAGACACTCTCACTGTTCTTGTCAAAGTATCTCAGATTCTCCCCGGCCTGCTGCTTCTCCTCATCCGCTTTCCTGGGATCGCTTGCTTTGATTTGGAGTTTGCAGGTTCCTGAAGAGAGAAGCTGTCCTCTAAATAAACGCTGATCTCGGCCGGTCACCTGGACAAATGTTTGTCCATCTTTCACTGATGGTTTCTGCTGTCAGAGACAGACAGATGGTGGGTGATGAGGAACATGCCTGAGTGCTTCAGGTTGGAGCTTTTAATGCAGCTTTTAACACAGAGACGCAGTCAGAGCAGGAATCAGGCTGGAATCCACCTGAATCTCCGATTCTTAGCTTCACTGAAAGAGGAGAGGAACTGTGTGAAAGTGCTCTGAACCTCCAACCCAGAAACCCGGACCGTTTGGTCTGATCCGGAATGGCGGATTTTAAAGCAACACACAAGCCAGCATATGGGATCCCACTGTGTCCACCTACAGTACCCACGCAGTATTACATATCAGCAAATGTTATTACCATAGAAACAGCAACACCCTAGCACCTATTACAAATGTAGTAGTAGTAGCCAATTAAACACCATAGAAACCACTTTAACGGCTTTAACGTACAGAAACTGCCTAGCAACCATCACAGATACAATAACAACCACCTAGCAA
>NC_132884.1:44240177-44255177 GCF_030463535.1 Salminus brasiliensis | reverse complement strand
GGTGTGACCTCAGTGGCGTGGCGTTATTTCTGTTTGAACCCCACTATAAGGAACACAGCCGTGGGAGGACGCTGGGTTCGAAACACATACGCATCGAACAATAACCTCCCCTCAGACGGATGTTCTAGATCTGATGTTCTAGCTCTGGTTCTCTGGTCTGGTGGAATTTAGACTCTCTGAACTTGTAGATGTGAGCGGTGTGTAAGGGGCGTGTCCTGTTCCAGCCTATAGATAGATGGTGTGTAATCAGCTCTTCTGTGGAACTCAACACACTGACCACATTTCAACTGCCACCTTAAATCAGTACGGCGGTTAGAGTGAAGCTCCTGCAGGCAGACCTCCCAATGCTGATTAATTACTAAATCCTCTACGTGAATATAGTTCTGTCCTATCACGACCAGCTCCGTCAGTCCAACCAGAATCAGCTTGGACAGTCCAACCAGAATCAGCTCCGTCAGTCCAACCAGAATCAGCTCCGTCAGTCCAACCAGAAGCAGCTCCGTCAGTCCAACCAGAATCAGCTCCGTCAGTCCAACCAGAAGCAGCTCCGTCAGTCCAACCAGAAGCAGCTCGGACAGTCCAACCAGAAGCAGCTCGGACAGTCCAACCAGAATCAGCTCCGTCAGTCCAACCAGAAGCAGCTCCGTCAGTCCAACCAGAATCAGCTCCGTCAGTCCAACCAGAATCAGCTCCGTCAGTCCAACCAGAATCAGCTCGGACAGTCCAACCAGAATCAGCTCGGACAGTCCAACCAGAATCAGCTCCGTCAGTCCAACCATAAGCAGCTCCGTCAGTCCAACCAGAATCAGCTCCGTCAGTCCAACCAGAATCAGCTCGGACAGTCCAACCAGAATCAGCTCCGTCAGTCCAACCATAAGCAGCTCCGTCAGTCCAACCAGAATCAGCTCCGTCAGTCCAACCAGAATCAGCTCCGTCAGTCCAACCAGAAGCAGCTCGGACAGTCCAACCAGAAGCAGCTCCGTCAGTCCAACCAGAATCAGCTCGGACAGTCCAACCAGAATCAGCTCCGTCAGTCCAACCAGAAGCAGCTCCGTCAGTCCAACCAGAATCAGCTCGGACAGTCCAACCAGAAGCAGCTCGGACAGTCCAACCAGAATCAGCTCCATCAGTCCAACCAGAAGCAGCTCCGTCAGTCCAACCAGAATCAGCTCCGTCAGTCCAACCAGAATCAGCTCGGACAGTCCAACCAGAAGCAGCTCCGTCAGTCCAACCAGAATCAGCTCGGACAGTCCAACCAGAAGCAGCTCCGTCAGTCCAACCAGAATCAGCTCGGACAGTCCAACCAGAATCAGCTCCGTCAGTCCAACCAGAAGCAGCTCGGACAGTCCAACCAGAATCAGCTCCATCAGTCCAACCAGAAGCAGCTCCGTCAGTCCAACCAGAATCAGCTCGGACAGTCCAACCAGAATCAGCTCGGACAGTCCAACCAGAAGCAGTGGTGGCTCAGCGGTTAGAGCACAGAGATATCGATAACAGGGTTGTGGGTTTGATACCCGGGCTCGGCAAGCTGCCACTGTTGGGCCCTTGAGCAAGGCCCTTTACCCTCTCTGCTCCCCGGGTGCTGGAGTTGGCTGACCACCGCTCTGGGTGTGTGTGTACTCACTGGCTCTAGTTCACTAGTGTGTGTGTGTGTGTGTTCACTACCACAGATGGGTTAAATGTGGAGGATACATTTCTCTGTACAGTGACAAATACGTGTGCATGGTTTCTCCTCAGTGTAGGCTTTTGCAGTAACCTGTGGGCCCTATCTCTGCAGTGTGTAGGTGCAAATCAACAGCAGCTCTGATTCAACACTGATCTCATTATTTTCTGACGGGGATCTTCCCTTTCACTTCCAGACCACAATCAGAATGTTGGTGCTAATCAGTGGAGCGTGGGTAGAGGAGCCACACACTTTGATGAAGTTCTTTGATGAAGAACAGTGAGCTTGAGTCTGGCACAGATTGACAGTGCAGTCAGGCTGGCGCACTGGCAGTGGCAGCTGTTGGCCCGTATAGTGAAGTGCCACCTAGCAACACCCTAGCAACCAGACATGGCATAGCAACTAGTTATAAAGACCCTCTATACTATGTGTACTATATATACCAACTATATGTAACAACCACGAATCAACACCCTAGAAACCACTTGAAGCATTCTCGAATGCAACATCAAGCATACTAGTAACACCACAACAACCACCTATAAAAGCATCCTAGCAACAACCTGAAACACCACCATAACTACCTGGCTATGTTTTATCACCACAGTAGCAACTACCCTAGCAACTATTGGAACAGCATAGCAACCACCCATCAACCTCCTGGCAATCACCTGGGATACCATAGCAGCAGCAACCTGGACAGCAGAGTACCTTCTGATAATTTAGCTGTGGAACTTTGTGTTATGAAGTTGTTTAGGTCAGCCAGCGTTCTAGACTAAAAGGTTCCACTGCAGTTCTAGACGTTCCTCAATACTTAAGTGCTACGTTTGTTCTAGTTTTGGGAGTGTGCACTATAAGCAGAAAGAAAGAGATCTACATTTAATGCTGAAACATTGTTGTTTCCCTTTTCACTCGTAGTGGATAGATAGTGGAACTCTTTTCGATGCTTTATGGGAACATTTTTCTTTAAAAGGTTCTAAAAAACTAAACAAAACAAAACAAAAAATCTACAAAAGATTCTCCACCAATCCAAAGAAGCCTTTAACCAGAAAAAAGACACATTTACCGGTTCTCTGAGATTTTATGGTTCTGAACCCTTGGGGAACCCTTGTTTTTGAGAGGGTATTTTTACCTCTGCTGCACTGTCGGCCGAGTGAGGCCTGGTGTGTGCACATGGAGAAACGGTCACAGCACAGAGGGGCTGTTCTGGGCAGATCCTGACAGGAGGCATGTGGATTCATGGCACTGCTTTGTCAAACATGTTAGGCATGTACAAAGAGCTGCTACTGCTGCAGGAGTGGAGAAGGGGGGTTATTGAGACCCCCCCCCCGTACCCCAAAAGCGTGTGTCCGGGACACAGGGGAGGCCAAGCGGAATTGGTTTGCTTTTCTCTGAAATCCATAAGGAATTCCTACGGCTTCTGAGAAACTGTGAAAGGAAGAAGTGAAGAACTGTGCCCCTCGGCCTTCCCTCACACACATTCACACGGTGCCCCCATTCAGAGACTCCTCCTTTCATGTCCACCGCCGCTCTCCCGCCAAACAGTGGCCCGCTGCCACATAACCCTCACAAAGCACAAGGAAACACCACTCACCACCTGGACCTCCGGGACTGAACCCAACTGTACCAATACAGTAGCTCCTCAGAGCAGGACAGCAGTGTGGAACGAGTGTCAGTTCTATAGAGATAGATTGATTGAGATATTATTTATATAAATACATTTTAGATGATCAATAACATCAACCCTCACCCTCCCCTGAGAGTGCCTCCTATCACCCTTTATTCACTATAGCTGAAAGTTCTTGCATTTTCTCTTTACTTTTAAAGCTTTTTCAGTTTGAACTTAGTAAACAGCACACAAATACTGTAATCTGTTACTGAACAGCTTTTGCTGAACTGTCCTTTTTTAAGTAGCGCCCCCTACTGGAGAAACCTTAGTCTGCAGAAGTGAGCAGTAAATTTCCAAAAAAGGTTTAGATGTCTGAGGGAATTCATGATATTCATTCATATATTTTTCAACTAATCTGAACCACTGATGAATTCAGTCCTCAACAAAGACAGGGCACATTTACTCAGCCTAGCAGTTTAGAATGTAATAATCCACTGTTGTAAAAGTAAAGGTAGTACAGATTATTAAACATTATTTAGCAAGCTGTTCAAAGTTCTCTATCTAAACACAGCACATATGGTTTTGAAACACTGGCTTCATGTTGCTTATAAATCTTTGCTGATATCCAATGATATCGTCCTATAGGGTATACATGTGATGTCACAGGTGGCAGGAGCCACTGTGGCCACGCTCAACACACGTTGGTTCTCTAATAATTTAGATGGGTCGCTATTGAGTCCAGCTGATAAATCATCACTTGTTGTTTCCCGGTTTGGCTGTTTCTCCAATAAAACTAGGCTAAACTGCTGTAGGCTGAATGGGAGGGGCTAAACTGCTGTAGGCTGAATGTCTGGAGCTAAACTGCTGTAGGCTGAATGTCTGGAGCTAAACTGCTGTAGGCTGAATGGGAGGAGCTAAACTGCTGTAGGCTGAATGGGAGGGGCTAAACTGCTGTAGGCTGAATGGGAGGGGCTAAACTGCTGTAGGCTTAATGGGAGGGGCTAAACTGCTGTAGGCTGAATGTCTGGAGCTAAACTGCTGTAGGCTTAATGGAAGGAGCTAAACTGCTGTAGGCTGAATGTCTGGAGCTAAACTGCTGTAGGCTGAATGGGTGGTGCTAAACTGCTGTAGGCTTAATGGGAGGGGCTAAACTGCTGTAGGCTGAATGTCTGGAGCTAAACTGCTGTAGGCTTAATGGGAGGGGCTAAACTGCTGTAGGCTGAATGTCTGGAGCTAAACTGCTGTAGGCTGAATGTCTGGAGCTAAACTGCTGTAGGCTTAATGGGAGGAGCTAAACTGCTGTAGGCTGAATGGGAGGAGCTAAACTGCTGTAGGCTGAATGGGTGGTGCTAAACTGCTGTAGGCTGAATGGGAGGAGCTAAACTGCTGTAGGCTGAATGGGAGGAGCTAAACTGCTGTAGGCTGAATGGGAGGAGCTAAACTGCTGTAGGCTGAATGGGTGGTGCTAAACTGAATGTGTGGCTGCTGTATTTAAACATGCCAGCACAAAATGTTCCTTTTTCCCCATAGAGAGAAAACCAGTTTAGGAGCTTAGGTCGGCCTTTTTTGCTAAATCATTCCTGTAGTCTTAAACAATGTTTAATGTTTTAATGCCCTTGAACCCGGCCTTTATCAGCAAAACGGCATCCCTGGCTTTTGATTGAAGAACGAGGCCAGTTCAGCTCCTAACAGCACAGCCGTGCCCAAGCTCTGTACAAAGTTCCCGGCCTCTCCTTAAACAAACAGCAGGAGATTTTCAAAGCACATTTATCTGCTTTCACTTCCATTAACTATTCTGTTTGCACTTTGAGTCATGAGTGCCAGTGTTCTCTCTGTTCTGTGACTCATATAGAGCTGCTGCTGCTGCTGCTGAAGGATTCAGTGAAGAAACACCACTAACCGACCCGCTGTAGATGCCTTCTCCTCTGGGAACGGTTCTGTACTGTTAGCAGGTGGCACTGTTGATTAGGCTGTGTAAGGCGACCTTGGAGACGTTCAGTAGTGTATACACTAGCTCCTGTTGTAGTCAAGACCATTAGTATCTAGTCCTCAGTCAAATAGTCAAAGCAGACCATTTAGTAGCTAAGTCCAAAGGCAGACCAAGACTGTACCAAGCACCAGAAGACCAAGACACTAGTGTAAGTCAACTCAGAGACCTTTTAGTAATGACTAAAACCAATCAGTCCAAAGTCCAATCAGTATTAATAAATACAGTACATTATTTTTGTTTGCTTGTTTGTTTATTTAGAAATTGTCTGTTGCTCTTGTGTTCTGTTATCCAGGGTCGTGATAAAACCCTGAGTGTGAGGCTTTATTCATCTATACATTCATGTTTTGTTTCCTGATGTGTTTTGTTTTGGCCTCTTCAGCCTACAGCTGTAATCTAACCCAGCACTTGTCTTATCATGTCTTATCATCTTATCTGTGGATTGTGTATCTATTACTCATGTACTGTGCTGATCGATACCTGTTCCCTTTCATATCCTAACAAACCTTTTATCTCCTTATGCTGATAAACATTCTCAAAGGAGACGTTGTACTAGTACAGTATGGGTCCCAATCTAACTCAATTAAAAGAGCTGAAACTGTACTATAGTGAAAGTATGGTACTGTATCTCAATCTAACTCAATTAAAAGAGCTGAAACTGTACTATAGTGAAGGTATGATACTGTATCCCAATCTAACTCAATTAAAGAGCTGAAACTGTACTATAGTGAAAGTATGGTACTGTTTCCCAATGTAACTCAATTAAAGAGCTGAAACTGTACTATAGTGAAAGTATGGTACTGTATCTCAATCTAACTCAATTAAAGAGCAGAAACTGTACTATAGTGAAAGTATGGTACTGTATCTCAATCTAACTCAATTAAAAGAGCTGAAACTGTACTATAGTGAAAGTATGGTACTGTATCCCAATCTAACTCAATTAAAGAGCTGAAACTGTACTATAGTGAAAGTATGGTACTGTATCCCAATCTAACTCAATTAAAGAGCTGAAACTGTACTATAGTGAAAGTATGGTACTGTATCCCAATCTAACTCAATTAAAGAGCTGAAACTGTACTATAGTGAAAGTATGGTACTGTATCCCAATCTAACTCAATTAAAGAGCTGAAACTGTACTATAGTGAAAGTATGGTACTGTATCCCAATCTAACTCAATTAAAGAGCTGAAACTGTACTATAGTGAAAGTATGGTACTGTATCTCAATCTAACTCAATTAAAGAGCAGAAACTGTACTATAGTGAAAGCATGGTACTGTATCCCAATCTAACTCAATTAAAGAGCTGAAACTGTACTATAGTGAAAGCATGGTACTGTATCCCAATCTAACTCAATTAAAGAGCTGAAACTGTACTATAGTGAAAGTATGGTACTGTATCCCAATCTAACTCAATTAAAGAGCTGAAACTGTACTATAGTGAAAGTATGGTACTGTATCCCAATCTAACTCAATTAAAGAGCTGAAACTGTACTATAGTGAAAGTATGGTACTGTATCCCAATCTAACTCAATTAAAGAGCTGAAACTGTACTATAGTGAAAGTATGGTACTGTATCCCAATCTAACTCAATTAAAGAGCTGAAACTGTACTATAGTGAAAGTAACCTAAATAAAAGTAGGTACAATTTAAACACAATTTACTGTGTAAAAGTAAATGCAATAAAGAGGAAAATGTTTCTTTGTAATTAAAGTAAAAATTATTTGAACTGAGTGAAAGTAGTACAGTTCAGTAACACTCCAGTAAAGCACAGATCTTCCACATTATATATATATATATATATATATATATATATATATATATATATATATATATATATATATATAAATGCTAAATGAAGCAGCAGCCACAAACACTCATTCAGGCTCTCTCTGACAAACACACACACACACACACACACACACACACACACACACACACACGGTTTGCGAGTGGGCATAAAATTTAGACTTTACGACAATGGTGGGGTCAGAAGGGCTGAACTAAGGAAATAAGTCCCACAGGGGAATCTCTCTCTCTCTCTCTCTCTCTCTCTCTCTCTCACACACACACACACACACACACACACACACACACACACACACACACACTGCGGACGCCTGCTGGCTTTCTGAGGTGTGATCCCTGCAGACTAAGTAGCTCATTTCACAGGAAACAGGTGAGAGATAATGCAGTGTGTGTGTGTGTGTGTGTGTGTGTGTGTGTGTGTGTGTGTGTGTGTGTGTACACTCTGCTGAGAACAGGGTGGAGCTGCATGTGAGAAAAGCATATTTACAATGTAAATAAAACAGTAACCACCTGGATGATCAGAGAGATATGGAAATGAGACTTATCTGGACTTTTACACTTTTCACACTTTTCACACTCCTTAACCTCACCGTCCATCAACACCCCCCCCCCTCCCAACCAACCACCCAGAGCTCCCTCTGGTCTGTTTGGACTGAACATCCAGCAGGTCTGACTACAACAGTCTAATTAAAAGGAGAGAGCCAGAAGGTAACACAGACACGGGAGCACCCTGAAACTCTAGCGTCCATCTGCTCCACCGTCCACAAACCTGAGTGATCGCGTGTAAGCAGCGAGACGACAGCTCCAGCATCTCAGTGTACTACAATTCCCTGTGTCCTCGAACCCCTGGACCTGCAGCCCTTATCTAAGAAACATTAATTACCAAAAGCTGAACTAAACAGATGAGTTTCAGCCTAGATTTAAAGATTGAGACTGTGTCTGAGTCCCGAACATTATCTGGAAGGCTATTCCAGAGTTGAGGGGCTTTATAAGAAAAGGCTCCTCCCCCTGCTGAGGTTTTCTGAGTGTTGGTGTCCAGTGATGCTGTTAGTGGTTTTACATCTTCAAATGAATCTGATGATTATAAGAAAGTCACGTCCAACAATAAAATAAGAGTCCTAAAGTAGCCCCTCCCACGAGATCTACCACAGCATTTTCAAAAACATCCGTTCACATGAAAAAATCTCCACCCTGGAGAGCAGCTTCCAAAAGCCCACCTAAACACACTGTGTCCGTGAGGTCAGGAGGTCAGAGAGTCCCACAATGAAGTAGTTGTCACTGTGTATCCATGTGGGAGAGTGAATCTGTCAGCATTATCAGAACCTGAAACCCCATCAGCAGAATTCAGCTGCTCAGTTTAGACCAACATTTAACCCATACCTTTAGGTTATATAGTTTATCGTACACTACGTGGACAAAAGTATTGGGAGTATTGGGAAATCATTGGTATTAAAAGAGTTTCTCCTGCTTCTGTTGGAGTAACTGTCTTTACTGTCCAGAGAAGAAGACTTTCTACTAGATTCTGGAGGAGCATTGCTGTGAGGATTTGATTGATCAACAAGAGCATTAGTGAGGATGGATAGATAGTTGGATAGATAATCACCGTCCCACTTCACCCCAAAAGTACTGGATGGAGCTCCTCCACCATCATTCCAGAGAACACAGCTCTTCCACTGCTCCACAGCTCAATGCTGGGGGGCTCTATACCCCTCTAGCTCACCCTAACGGCATATTATAATGTATTATTATAAACACACTGACTGATGAGGTCAGTCCAGTTAGTAGAGAAACCTGATAAAAGTCAGCACCGCTCGCCCAATTCCAAACCACTCCTACACAACCTGACATTCCTCCAAACCACCAGCGCCAGCCAGAGCCCTGCCTAACCCCTGCCTGTACACGCCGCCCCCACCCCACCCCCTGTGATCAGGGACTGAGTCATGGTTTCGGTGAACATTTCCTACATTAAAACACACACTACAGAAAAGACAATCATGATATGAATGCATTGTGTGTGTGTGTGTGTGTGTGTGTGTGTGTGTGTGTGTGTGTGAAATCCATTCTGCAGTATTGTCTGATTCCCAGGAGGACTCTTCTCCAGACTCTGTCCCTGTTAATGCATCAGGTTACCCAGAGAGCATTCCTGTAACTCTAGATCTGTGGGCTGAATCCCGCCTCCACACTGATGATCAACAGGTGTTCCGACAGTTCTATAAGAGTGTGATGATGACAGACTCGAAAGGAGAACCTCCCTTAGAACCTGAAGAAGAACCACTGACAGAAACTGAGAAGAAACATCCACTAGAACATCAGTCCTTCTAGAAACACAGAGAAGAACCAAGACTGAGAGAAGAACCTCCGTACGAGCATGAGGCAGAACCAGTGAGTGGAACCCTGATACTGAGTGACGCTACAGTGGAACGGGAGGAGACACAGGGCTAAACAGCAGCACTGCCATCCAATGAGCCACGATCTCATCATACTCTTACTGTTAGCATGACAGTTAGCAATTACCTTCACCGCAGTTAGCGTGTTTGTTCATTAGCATGTATGTAAAAAACAGTTAGCAACAGTTAGCATGTATTTTTTTTTAGAAACGTTAGCATGTGTGTGTGTTTAGAACGGTTAGGTTGACTAGATGTTCCTTTTCCCCAGAGGTGTCCTCTGTATGGGATCTAAACATGCGTCCAGCCGGGAATTCTTCATTATTACATAAATGACTCGACTGATCTGAGTTAGGTCAACATTTCTGATCATTTTGCAGATATTTGAACTGCACTGATTTCATTTCTGATGATCATCTCTCCCATACTGATGTTTCTCACCGAGTCCAGTGAGAACCGGCGCTGCTGCAACTCTCCCCCTGGCTCCTGCCACCGCATATTTGGATACTGGCCATATGTTCCCACCTTTACTCGCCATTGTGTGTAGTCATTCCCCCAGGACTTCACCCCCTGTGTGTTCAGCTGTGATCTGTAGCTGCCCGGCCTCAGTGTAGGAGGCTGTAAATGCAAGTGACCGGTCAGTGACCAGTCTCTCTGCTGCTGAGTGTGGCTGCATGCTGGCTGAATGCGGCAGTAATCACTCATGCAGAATTATACCATCAGCATTAGTGAAGATGGAAATGACTTCTGTCTTCTGAGGTCTTCAGATCTGGACGTGGCTAATAAATGACATCAACTGAATTCCTAACTTCCACAAGAACTAACCTTTGGACTGGAAACTGCATTTTATATACATTACACTCCGTGTTTAACTGTAATGTTGTTTAATAAATGGGGCATAATTTATCATACTTGAGTCCATTTGTCACTAGGGGAGGAAGAGCAGGAGATGGAGGACGTTTGACTGCAGTTTACAAAATCTCAAATTTCAGTCGTTGCAAATCTGCTTTTTTTTGCAATTTTACAGGAAAAGTAGAAGTTCTGGAGCATTTCTATTGGTCCATTCATCTATACTATATAAATAACAACTGTCCGAGCACATATTCTGAAATATCAATAATCAGATCAGCCTGTTGCTCAGACCAGAAGGACGGAACAGTGTCCAGTGAAATAGTGGGTTTTTAAGGAGCTGATTTGATTTTATTGGTGTATTTGTAAAAATTGTGATGAAAATGAAGAGAGGTGAGGTGATCTGCTCAGACAGGATATTGAGGTTATTTACTGCTCTCTGTAAATTCATCTGTACATTAATTTACTAATGTAGCAGAATGTTTTTGTATTTAAGGGTATGTAAGTCTCTCTCTGCCCTGGTCCTACACACACACACACTCTCTGCCCTGGTCCTACACACACACACACTCTCTGCCCTGGTCCTACACACACACACACTCTCTGCCCTGGTCCTACACACACACACACTCTCTGCCCTGGTCCTACACACACACACACTCTCTGCCCTGGTCCTACACACACACACACACACACACTCTCTGCCCTGGTCCTACACACACACACACACACACACACTCTCTGCACTGGTCCTACACACACACACACACACACACACTCTCTGCCCTGGTCCTACACACACACACACACACACTCTGCCCTGGTCCTACATACACACACTCTCTGCCCTGGTCCTACACACACACACACACACACACACACACACACACACACACTCTGCACTGGTCCTACACACACACACACACACACACACACACACACACACACACACACTCTCTGCCCTGGTCCTACACACACACACTCTCTGCACTGGTCCTACACACACACACACACTCTCTGCACTGGTCCTACACACACACACACACACACACACACACACACACACACACTCTCTGCACTGGTCCTACACACACACACACACTCTCTGCCCTGGTCCTACACACACACACACACACACACACACACACACACTCTCTGCCCTGGTCCTACACACACACACACACTCTCTGCACTGGTCCTACAACTCAGGCCTACCAGAAGCC
Source organism: Salminus brasiliensis (assembly GCF_030463535.1). Lineage (NCBI taxonomy): Eukaryota > Metazoa > Chordata > Actinopteri > Characiformes > Bryconidae > Salminus > Salminus brasiliensis. The sequence continues at coordinate 44,243,657 of NC_132884.1, read as the reverse complement.
CCTTGGCTACATGACCCTAACCATGGAGGACGTTTGTGTGTCCCCAGTCTTTTTGGTCACCCTGACAATGCTTAGCATGTCTGTTTACAGTCACTCTGTAAGTAAGCCTGTATGTTTACAACAGTTAGCCTGAGCTGTATGTTCACCAGCCTGTACTTAGCAATTAGCATCTGTTCCTAACATGTTTCCTGTGTGTTCATTCATAGCATTTAGCCTGTGTGTTTACAACAGCTCTGTAGTCTGTAAAAAGACGAACACACAGCCTCAGGTACACAGTTCAGACAGCATCTCCAACAAACACCAAGTAGGTCAACCCCTGAAATCAGGCCACTGGAAAGAAGCAGGACTGAATCAGCCGGGTAAAACACTCTGAACAAAGAGGAGATCAAAGAACAACAAAGCCACAAGAGAATGCCCCGCTATCACTCACACTCTCACACACTCTCACACACACATTCCAATACCCACACAGCCTGGATCAGCGTCTACATACCTCACACCGACTCATTCAGGTGCTCCATGTGACCCTGAGGCCTCCTCACATTGTAGCAGTGGAACCTCAGCCTGAAGGGAACGCTGAGTATCCCTCCACTGAGCCGTCCACCCTGAGACCAGTGCTGTCAACGTGCTCCCAATGGACCCAGTCAAAAAAAACTAAACTGAGCAAATGCACAATTTATTAATCATTCAATACTGAAATCTTTAAAAACAGCATTGCAAGCTGAGCATTTCCCAACATCAGCTAAGAGTTATATTTATTAAATATATTTTTGTAATTTATGAAAATGATCTGTTAAATATATTATATAAATATAAATATATTTTAAAAATATCCTTTTGGAATATATTTGGTATAAAAATTAATATAAATATATAAAATATATAAAAATGACTAATAAATATTGAATTAAATTATTTTAAAATGCATTTATTTCAGTTCTTAGTTTAAACAATAATATACATATCAAATGATCCCACTGTGTCTTGACTGTGTATCTGTACCTATGAAACTTGTTAAATGCAGAATTGTTAATACTGAACTTTAATATATGCAGCATGTCTGTGTTTAATATTTCTTAAAAAGCATTTTTGAAAAAAAAATGAATGCTTTTGAAATGTATAAAAATACATAACTTTTCCAACTGAGATTCTTCTTTTTCCTTTTATTCTTCTTTCTGGCGGATATTTGTCACATCATTTTGGGACGCTCCAGATTGTTCGGTGTAACTTCAGAAACACTGACCAGGCTGTAATTAAAGCTGATTACCTGGATGAGGTCAGCACAGCACTGAACTGTGAGAGTTTGTGAATAGAGGGTTTTAATATCGCATGTATTGTGAAAATCGTCCAGCTCTACTCCAACACGCCTGAATCATGTTTCTCAATGGATGAAAAATGATCAGAGGGAGAAATATGTCTGATCCACAAGCTGCACCATAACAAGGGTTTAAAAACAGCCACCAGCAAAAAGCTGCCTTTACTTACTATTAACCCTTTCACTGGTGCTCAGTGGGGTTCAGCTCAGTTAATTAACTGTTTGTTGTTTATTTTTGATTGCGTTTTTCTCTGATTGTTGTACTCGTGGAATGGTAAAGCGACCTTGAGTTTGAGAAAGGTGATAAAGAAATAACCAGTATTGTTATTCTGATGATTTTTAACGTATTGTTTAGTCCTTATGAATTTAGCACGTTGGCATCACAATACAAACCCCTGGCAGCCCTGACTTTTGACTGTTCTGAGAACTAAATGACCGTTGCTTTAAACCAGTGAGGAGATTTCCATTAGCATGGTCGCTCCTCCATTCGTCTTGATGATGGTTCGAGACCCGTCTCAGGCTAAACTGTGTCACTGTATAATGAAGAGCTCTGAGAAAGGTCAGGAGAACAAAGTTCTGTTCAACGCCCTTTCTGAGAGCAGTGCTGAAACACCACGGGAGACTAGCTGTGATGATTCAGAGGTGCTGTGACCTGGATTTCCCTTGTGATGATATAATAAGGGCTGATCTTCCCTGCTGCAGACAGCTGGAGGCACGGGCGATGTCCCTCATTTTCTCTTCAGTCTGACTGCCAGTATACTGATATACAGCACTGTTACTGACACTACCAGCAAAGCACAGAGCTGGGATCAACCTAATGTTTTTTTATTAAGTCTTTTTAAGACTAACTAAATGAACTATTAGTGACATTAAAAAGCGGGTTTAACTGTATCAGACTGAGGGAGCGCTGTAACAGTCACTAAACAGTCTGGTAAATCCCTAGAAACACTATTCATTCAATACAGTTCTATACTGTACCAAACTGATCACCATTACAATCACCTGCTCCTGACAGTACACTCCTGACCCACCATCACATCTACAGTACACTCCTGACCCACCATCACATCTACAGTACACTCCTGACTGACCCACCATCACATCTACAGTACACTCCTGACTGATCCACCATCACATCTACAGTACACTCCTGACCCACCATCACATCTACAGTACACTCCTGACCCACCATCACATCTACAGTACACTCCTGACTGACCCACCATCACATCTACAGTACACTCCTGACCCACCATCACATCTACAGTACGCTCCTGACCCACCATCACATCTACAGTACACTCCTGACCCACCACCACATCTACAGTACACTCCTGACCCACCATCACATCTACAGTACACTCCTGACCCACCATCACATCTACAGTACACTCCTGACTGACCCACCATCACATCTACAGTACACTCCTGACCCACCATCACATCTACAGTACGCTCCTGACCCACCATCACATCTACAGTACACTCCTGACCCACCACCACATCTACAGTACACTCCTGACTGACCCACCATCACATCTACAGTACACTCCTGACCCACCATCACATCTACAGTACACTCCAGACTGACCCACCATCACATCTACAGTACACTCCTGACTGACCCACCATCACATCTACAGTACACTCCTGACAGACCCACCATCACATCTACAGTACACTCCTGACCCACCATCACATCTACAGTACACTCCTGGCTGACCCACCATCACATCTACAGTACACTCCTGACCCACCATCACATCTATAGTACACTCCTGATCCACCATCACATCTACAGTACACTCCTGACTGACCCACCATCACATCTACAGTACACTCCTGACCCACCATCACATCTACAGTACACTCCTGACCCACCATCACATCTACAGTACGCTTCTGACTTACCCACCATCACATCTACAGTACACTCCTGACCCACCATCACATCTACAGTACACTCCTGACCCACCATCACATCTACAGTACGCTTCTGACTGACCCACCATCACATCTTCAGTACGCTCCTGACCCACCACTGATACACCTGGGTCCAAAACAGCAGCTGCTGTCAGTGTATATTGGGGGTCACTGTTTACTTTGGGGGTCTTAGTTACAGTAGCAGTGTGTGAAACTACCTCCACTATGTTTGGAAGCTGTAA
>NC_132884.1:44113843-44216343 GCF_030463535.1 Salminus brasiliensis | reverse complement strand
TCAGCACTTCCCTGGAATTAAACAAATGAGGACTTCTGTTACAGGAGTTTATGCTCGTGTTGCGTCACACTGAACCACATCTCTGAAACATCCAGGAATGTGCCGGCTTATCACTCCGAGGGGAAGGGCTGCCCAGAACGGCTCCCAGCGCCAAACCGCCCAACCGCCCAAACCGCCCAACCTGCCTCTTTAGTCGAGCTGGGCGAAAGTCCAACATCTGCTCCTCGGTTCTCAGTATGACGGTGAAGACCACAATCAGCATAAAGCTGAGACTGACTCATTTATCAACCCGCTCTCACAGTCAGTCAGTGGAAGAACGATGCAGCTCACATCCGTACAGACCCAGAACTAGAACCAGCACACCGTTAAACACAGTTTGGACTTTTTCTGCAGTTAAACTGGTTCCAGTAGAACAAGCTTTTGATCTTCTTCTCCTGCAACACCGTCTACCAAGCTTCCCACCATCAGAATCACATTTCTCCAGATCAGTCCTGAAGGCTGTTTCTGTACCATAACAGTGTGTGTGATGACTGAGGTGTGTGTAGAAGTGTACTGTAGATGTGATGGTGGGTCAGTCAGGAGTGTACTGTAGATGTGATGGTGGGTCAGTCAGGAGTGTACTGTAGATGTGATGGTGGGTCAGTCAGGAGTGTACTGTAGATGTGATGGTGGGTCAGGAGTGTACTGTAGATGTGATGGTGGGTCAGTCCGGAGTGTACTGTAGATGTGATGGTGGGTCAGTCAGGAGTGTACTGTAGATGTGATGGTGGGTCAGGAGTGTACTGTAGATGTGATGGTGGGTCAGTCAGGAGTGTACTGTAGATGTGATGGTGGGTCAGTCAGGAGTGTACTGTAGATGTGATGGTGGGTCAGTCAGGAGTGTACTGTAGATGTGATGGTGGGTCAGTAGGAGTGTACTGTAGATGTGATGGTGGGTCAGGAGTGTACTGTAGATGTGATGGTGGGTCAGGAGTGTACTGTATGTTATCATTTATTTGGATGCTGGATTTCCATATTTTCAGAATCTGATGGGATGTAATATTATAACCAATCACACTGCACCTTTGGCTAAGCCCCACCCCTAAATACTAAGATCTTGTAAGTCCTGTTGGACCTCCAGGCATATCAATCAGTCTTGGGCACCATGGCCGTGTGACTGTGTTGTCCTTGCTTGGAGAACTTCTGGTAGGTTCTAACCGCTGCTTACCAAAACGCCTCACAAGACCTGCCTGATGTTTCTGAGATGTTCTATATCCACTATTTGACATCCTTTCTTTGCACGGGACTCCAGACTGAGGTGTGTGTGTGATGGACTGAGGGTCCCTAAGAAGACCCTAAGAACATACTCACCACTCCAGAGCACTACAGCACTACCGGACTGGAGGAGAGTGAGATTTACCTGGCGGGAGCTCAGATGTTTTAACAGTTGGGAAGTACAGCTTCCTCCTTTCTGTTAATGATTTACAGCAGGTGTGCTGGGGGACAGGGGATGGGGATGGGGGGTCAGACTGACCTCATAACCACACCTTTGTACTCTCAGTTCCTTTCATGTTCTAATTGCTCCTGTAATTTTACACCATTACTAAGCGGCCAATAACAACCAGAGCAAACAGGGTAAACTGTAAGAATCAAACGGCCCTTTCAACAAAACACCACCTGCAGGTCACTGCAGTGTCACCTGACCTGGGCTTCCACTGGTCATTCCTGAATGTCCAGGCATTGAATGTTCAATATTATACAGTTGAAGGTCGGGACAGACCAGACGCTTCACTTAAAAAACTTAATACAATAAAATGTAACCATATTTTTGTTGTTTAAAATACATTACATTGTTACATTTGCATTTGTGATTCTATTAATAGTTTTAGATATTTTCATTATAATTTTTTTTTATTATTATTTTAAATATCAGTGAATATTTTACAGCTCATTCAAAAAGCAGGAAAACTGAAGTCGCTCTTTTTCTATTAAAAATCCTGGTTTGCTGTTATCAGTTATCAGCACCATACCCTAGCAACACCCTAGCAACCACCCTATTTGTATATGGGTGGATTAGAAAAATTTTAACTAGCATCACCCTACAAATATCCAACCACAAAGAAACACCCTAGCAACCACCTGAGACTCCATAGCACCCACCTAGTGAACCACTCTGGATTAAGCTTTCACATCTGAAGAATCGGGTGACGTTACTGAGCTGAGCTGATGTTCTGTGAGAGTCGCAATGGAGAGGAAATGATGAGAAATGTTTCCTAGGAGAACATCAGAGCAGCCGACCTGACAAGAGTCCAGACAAGAGTCCAGACTCCGGAGCAGGAGAGGAAACCCAGCAGAACCAACCACTCAGATATCCACTGTTCAGCAGCAGCGTTCCGACGCCAGAGAACTGAGGAACAAACAGAACCCAAACCCAGTCAGACTCGGTGAAGGACGAGGACACACTGAGAGGACCACTGGTCCAGACTGACTCATATCCTTCACCGAAGATGTTGGAACATTGCTGTGAGGAGAATTGGATTGCTTTTGGCCTTCAGAGTGAGCACCAGTGAGGTCAGGTTCTGATGTTGGATGATCAGTTCTGATCCTCCAGCTCAACCTGAAAGTACTGGACGGAGCTCCACCATAATCCCAGGGAACAGCTTCAGTGTCAGTGTTTTCTTTAGGGACTACTTTCTGTAGCCGCACTACACCCTGCAGCATGTATCCCTCCACCATTTTAATGATCTGGTTCTAAAAGCAGGTTCTAGAGCCGAGCTCTTCTCAGAACTCTGGTAGAACAGTGTCTCAGGCATCAGGCAGCGTCATCACCACCATTAGGTGAAGAACTTTCTGTGAGGAGCTTTTATTAGAGCTTCAGACGTCTGCTTCCCTTCACCTCCACTGTAGAACTCCAGCTCTGACTGGAGGAGCTTATCTAGAACCTCCACTGTAGAACTCCAGCTCTGACTGGTGGAGGTTATCTAGAACCGAGCAGATTCAGACCAACCCCCCCTCTGACTGTCTTTAAAAGATTTGATGGACTTTCTCTTTGTGTAAGGGGGGGGGGGATGTTTATGTTTACTGTTGTTTATGTTTACTGTTGTTGTTGTTGTTGTTGATTGGGGCTGTGATGTGTGGAAGGCTGTGGTGTGGATTTTTACTCTGGTAATGTTGGACTGGAGGGTTAATGGTGTGAGTCAGTGTCGGCTCTGTATGGATGAACGGCTCAAAGGAACTAAAGTAAAACTGTGACTGGTTTTGAATCTGCTCAGACTTATTCATCCAACACACACACACACACACACACACACACACACTTTCCCAAACTACACAATCTGATAATATAAGCCTTTCAATGAACTCAGTATGACACACGAATTGTCCAAAAAACACACACACAGGTTAAGGATCAGGTTTGCTGAGTGTGTGAGTGTGTGAGTGTGTGTGTGTGTGTGTTCTGTGGTTAAGGAAACTGTGTGGCAGAAGGCCAGCAGCGCCGGCTAATCTAACGCTCTGGAAGTGAGTCAGTAAACAAACTCAGCACTGGGATTAAAATACACAGAGTCACTCCCTATAAACCACCTCTCTCTCTCTCTCGCTCTCTCTCTCTCTCTCTCTCAGTTATTTTAATCTCAATTTTATTCAGAAAAACTTTGAATGATTTGTTTAATGATTTTTTTGAAGTGTTTCTTTAAACCCGACTTTATTTATATTACCATGTTGTGTTCATAAGCTTTTATTCGTGTTTAGCTCTGCAGCCCCCGAGTCTCAACTTCCATTTCATCTGGATTCAAAATAAAATACATTAAACATTTATTATTATTACTGCTCTAATTATTAATCATTATTTAACCAATATAGTCTCATCACCATCACAGCATACTCAATCATTTCTATAACCATCATCTTTAATAAAATCACCACCACTCCTATTTTCATCATTACTATTAATATCTTCATCACTGTGATCCTCCTCATCTTCTCCAGCATCATTATTAAGATATTCAGCAGGAGCTAATTCCCAAAGTTCAGCAAAAACAGAAACGGCAGCTGAAGAGAAACAAACAGAAAAACAAACAAACAAGATCAGAAGGAGGAGGAGGAGGAGGAGGATTGGGGTTGTTGTGAGCTGAGAGTGACTCAACCCCCCATTAAATCCATTTAGTGTCTGTCAGTGTTTTACAGTAACTCAGCTGAGAGACGAGCAGCTCAGATTATTTAACCTTCAGTCCTGAAGATCTCAGAGCTCTGCTGGAAAACAGGAGCTGAACTGGATTTACGGTCAGAGATAAGCCCGGAGTCTCTGTGAGCCTCTGTAGACCATGTGTGATACGCTCACATCAACTACCTGTCAATCAGCCAGGGGTGACCAAACTTTTGCATAAGACTGTGTGGACAGATGGATGAATGTTCTGTAAACACACTCTGAGCTATTTTGGAGCAGGGCCTGGAGGGGGGGGTTAAAGTGTTCACTCCCCCTGTAGGAGTCTACTGGAGTCTTAGAGGAGAAAACAGCGCAGCGTCTCGGGCGTCTCGCCCCTTTTTGGTGCCACACAGAACCGGTCAACTATCTATACTGATCTATAGCTTATCAATGAACATCTACAGGAGGATTTGAGTGTATTTAAAGAACATCAACTCAACCAGCCACACAATGATTCGGGTGTTCAGAGTTTCCCTGCAGATGGGCCGATACAGAACCAGAACCGCCACCTTTACGGGTGTACAGCTCAGTTCTACAGTAACTAGCCCAGGCAGTCATTCTGCACTGCAGAGCTGAGCGCTGAGGGAAACAGGACGAGAACATGAGGGCTTCAGGTCTGAGAACAGTCCACACTTTCCCTGACACTCCAGGACTGGAAGCAACTGCAGTGAGCAGCGGCCTCTAGTGGTGGAGGGAGGAGCGTGTGGGGAGTCAGAGCGATGTAACAGAGGTGCAATACTGAGTGGCATGTAGGTCAGATGAGATCACTGGTGTAATGTGCCTGGCAGAGTCACACCGCTGCTCTGAAAACGCTTCGTCACGATGATGTGGACTCTCTCCTCTGCAGGGGGGGGTGAGTCACCACTGCAAATAAACAGCATCAGACTCTGACCAGATCACACGTCTCACTGAGTCATTCAGTATTATATAATTTGAATAATGTTATGATCAGATTTCCATCAATAGAAGCTCAGGAGGTTTCAGTTTAAGTTCAGTTTAAGATCAGGACTGAGGTGATTTTCCCACTGTTCTACAGAACGTCCTCAGACCCAGTCCCCCTGGTCCTATTGCACAAGGCTGAGGTTAAAGGCCAGAATGGCCTCTAATAGGGGAGCAGGGCCGAGGGGGAGCAACCAATGTGGATCTGCAACTACGGGGTGTCCACACCGGTCAGATTTCTGGAGAAGCTGATTTGTCCTGCAGCGTAAACGGGTCAGAGTTCTGAACAACGTGACAGAAAAACAGACTCCAACACTTTCCTTTTTTGAACATTGGTATATTTTCCAAACCCACATTTCAGTTTAAGGCTTCAGCATCAACTACACAGACAAATGAGACAGTCAGCGTCGCACAGAGAGGAACATACCTAGAACATTGAGAGGTCAACTCTCTATTACACACCAACCGGGGAAAAGGAGCCGAGGGCTTTCGCACTGCGGTACATCAGCGCTCTACTGCAGCGCTCCACTGCTGGGTCCGGATGTTGGTTTTGAGGTGAAAACCTTCTACACTCCAAACTAAAAGGGTTCTATAAAGATGACTGGTAGAAGTGAAGACAACAATGTGAAGAACCCTTTATCAGCCAAGAACCATTAAGCATCCACAGGGTTCTCTGCACTCTCTGTTATAGAACCTTAGAAAGACATTCAGAGAGCGTGGAGCTGGAACTGCACCTGAATGTCTGAATAAACCGTTAGTGCTGGGCGATATATCGTCGTCTCTTCTGCTACGCCGACACACCGCGATACTGCTGCTCAGGTTTAGACTTTAATGATCGATCAGTTTCTGATTATTAAATGTTCTGGTGACCAGCAGTTTGAGCTCAGGAGCTGACCGTGAGGATCTGCAGCTGCGTCTAAAGCCCAAAAAGGTGAAACCTATAAACACTAAATAAACTGAGTTTCCTTTCTGTAAAACTGAATCAGGGTCTGGTTGAAGGGACACTCGGACCTCACTAGCTAAACACCCTTAGAATGATGCCTCTCGGAGGGGGGAGGGGCATTTCACTACTACCACTGCTTTTTTTTGGAGCCATACTGCACTGTTTCAAATTCACTGGTTTTGTAGCGCCACGTTACCCAATGGATTAACCCAGAGTATATCCACCCATTCAGTCTACAGCAGTTTAGCACCGCCCACTCCCATTGGTATTTCAGCCTGGACTGCTTTTAAATGAGGTGCAGCCAATCTGAACAGAGCTCATTTACATATAATCAGTGTTAAAGCACAGTAACTGAAACAAAAAAAAAACAGAAACTGATTTAAAAATGGACCCTGAATGTTTTTGGTACATAAACAAAAAAGAGAAGCTGGAAACAAAATTCAAGAAAAAGAAGGACATGAGCTCCTGATACCGCGGCGTGCTCAGAAAACTGCCAGATCATCAGCATCACCAGCACTACATCCAGAGCAGAGGCCATAACGACGAAAAGCAGGAAGACCAGATGACTGGAAATGAACCGAGGATTGTGTTTTCCGTTCCAACTGAAAAGGCAGAACGTCCTTCAGGAGAAAGTTCTTCATCTCACATTCCTTCCATTCCACTCATTCTGCTGGTCTTATATAAGAGGAGCGTTCTCAGCCCCCAACAACCTCATCCCTCCGCTTAATTAGGGGAATCAGATGACCGACTAAAGCTTCAGACACCCAAGAGATTTTCAAGGCCTTTGGAATTCCACCAACGTGGAGCACTTTATCCTGATTTGGGCTGATCTCAGACTCCACTACACTGCGATTCACATTTGGGTTAAGGGGAGCTGGACCCTGATTGTATATACGGCAGCAAAAACAGGCTCTACCTGCCTAAACACACCTGAACATCACTCAGTTCAGGCAAACTGGGCAGCTTCTACTGGACTGGACTGGACGCTACACTACATGTCCAAGAGGTACCAGCGCTTCTTCTGAAGGGTATTAATTAGGGGTTTGTCCCCCTTTGTTGCTCTTCTGGATAGATGTTGCAACATTGCTGTGAGGAGGATTTGATTGCATTCCACCCCAAGAGCATGGGAGAGCATCAGTGAGGTCAGGTTCTGATGTTGGATGATTAGTTCTGACACTCCAACTCATTCCCATCATTACCATCATTCCAGAGAACACAGTTCTCCCACTGCTCCACAGCTCAACACTGGGGGGCTTTATACTCCTCTAGCCCACCCTAACGGCATGGAGACTTTACAATGTTTGCACACTAGAGCTGGGCGACTTTGGGGGGGGGGGGGGGGAAGTCATTTGCGATATTGATTTTGACTCAAAATACACTCCATCCAATTAAATAAGACTGATTACACTCTTTGTAATGAAACGTGCAGATAATCAGTGTTCTTTAAGGACTGACGATATCTAGAAACACTTAATACAATCAAATATTGTCATACTGCCCAGCTCTATTGCACACAGCTGCTCCAGAGCGTCCTGTTTCACGGGTCAAAGCTGTCCGGATACTTTTGGACATGTAGTGTATGTGAGCTGGCAGCAGCTGTAAAGTAATCCTGCTAGCCTGACAGAAACTCTACCACACGTAAGCATGTTCCAAGTGTGTGCAGGAGGCGGAGGGAGGCTGTAACTCTATCTACACAGTGACAGGTGCAGGAGCGCTTTCAGGTATGAATCACAAGAAAGAAAAGAAAGCGCGGAGCAGCAGAGGAGGCCTCGAGGAGGATTGAATTACCTCAAGGTTGCACTTCCACTGCCTTCAAAAGTAACGAGTCATTATAAGAAACAAAAACAAAACAAGAGAAAAAGCCCACCACCATCTGCAAATGTGGGTGAAATCAAAAGTTCTAGATCTTATGAATCACTTTCAAAACTGCAGTAGATGTTTTTTCATTTCTACATTCAAAACTCAGATCGCTACAATAAACAGCCTCAACTTTCATGCTCAGAGTGTACTTCAAACAATGAAGGAACTTAATCCCTGACCAGTCAAACTGCCTCCTCGAAACCAGTATCAGAGCTCGAAAGGGGAAAAACACAGATTTATCATATCTGAGAGTGAGAGCTGAGCTCAGTCAGAGTCGGGGGTCCGGTGTGAAACTGAGCTTCACTGTAGAGAAACTGACCCACTCTGATCTCTCTACAGTGGAGGTGAATGGAAGCAGGTGTTGGTCGCCATGACAACAATACAGATACAGCCCATAATTCCTATCCAAACCCACCAGTGCAACACGAGTCTTCTGAGTTTTATATGGAATGATGATGATGATGATGATGAAGGTAAAATAGTGAATAGAGAATCTGAACTAATGCAGTTCTCTTTAGGGACTACTTTCTGTAGCCGCACTACACCCTGCAGCATGTATCCCTCCACCATTTTAATGATCTGATTTTAAAAGCAGGTTCTAGATCTGAACTCTTCTCAGAACTCTGGTAGAACAGTGTCTCAGGCATCAGGCAGCGTCTTCATCACCATTAGGTGAAGAACTTTCTGTGAGGAGCTTCAGTTTATTAGAGCTTCAGACGTCTGCTTCCCTTCACCTCCACTGTAGAACCACAGCTCTGACTGGAGGAGCTTATCTAAAACCTCCACTGTAGAACCACAGCTCTGACTGGAGAAGCTTATCTAGAACCTCCACTGTAGAACCACAGCTCTGACTGGAGGAGCTTATCTAGAACCCAGCGTTTCACACCAAATCCCACAAACCTCCCTCTAACTGATTCTTTTTATATTATAATAATTTAATTATGCAGTAATTTACAATGTTGTTGTATTTTCTTTTACACTGTTTCATTTGTAATGTTCAATATTACTCTCAGATACACTTGAAAAATAATGGTTATGGTCAGATAAGGTAAGGCTTAAGCAATGGCTATGCACTTGTCTGAAAGCTACTGACCAGCATTAGCTTTCTTTTAAGTGGGCAGTAAAATCAAGCAGAACAACGAGAAGAACCAAAAGTGAATTTCTCTTTGAGACAGTTCTTGAAGAAATACAATTAAACACAGTTTGAAAAAGCTGTAAAAACAAGGCAAATGTCAAAGATAAGAATTTGGACTGGAGATGCTGGAACAGAAAAGATTTTTCTTAGAAATAAAGGCCAAAACTTCACCAAACTGTCTTGAATGCCAAGGACAAGAGGAAAAACAAACGAAAAACAGCAGAAATCTAAAGCAGGGGGAAACACCAATGCTACACAATATAGCATGTCTAAACATAAAACAAATCTGTGGAGAAAAAAAACAACAATGCAAACTTCTGATTTCAAAATATAGCTAGCTCACCATGAGGCAAGCACTTCGAGCTGCTCATTTTCCGCAGTAAAAGCTTCAAAGGCCACTTGGGAGAGCTCGGCGTTTGCAGTGGAAAATGGGCACGTGATGTAATTACAACCCTCCATCTGACTCTCACTGTTTTGAATTTGAGTAAGTCTGGGGGGACGCAGATCTCACAGGGAGGGAACGTGCTTTTGTAACTGTTCTGTTTCAAAAGTGGCACTGTCTAAAAAATACAAAAACAAAACAACAATATTAATATAAAATCACTACTAATATCCTGTATAGACATGTATATTGCTCTAAAGACAACTCGTAGAACAGGCCAGTGTTTTCAATTTAAGCAAGACTAGCGTCTGTAATAGTGTTCTTGGCATTGTGCCTTTTTTAATCGCAACAACTGACAGCATTAACCTGAATGCCTCTTTAAACACGTAAAAACAAACTATCTAAACTATTTTGGAAAAATTATTTTAGAGACTGAAATAATCCAAGGATTTAAATTAAGAGATTCCAAAATAAAAATAAAACAAAAAAGTCTCCACCAGAATTCTGTCTTTGAAAACAGCTTGGAACTAATTCAAGAGTAGAAATTAAAATGCTGACCAAAATTTCCACAAACAGTCTGCTGCCTCATCGTCCGCCTGCCTGTGAGGTCCTCACGGTGAGCAGGTTTGGGGGCAGGGTGGGTTTAAAGTCCTCTAAAGGGCTTTAAGCTTCAAAGCTTTGGTGAACAGGCGCCGAATGATTAATACGATTCAGAATCGAACAGGAGTCGAAAGATCCGGTGTACGCTTCGGAATCGCACAGGTCGAATAAATAGCCACAGTGATGCCTCGTCGTCGTTAGCAGGAGATGAACAGTCCATGTTTCCCGTCCTTCCTTCATCAATCCGTCTGCACTCCCTCACCCCCACTTTTCGTCCCCTAATCTGAAGTCCGGTCTTTGGACAGATAAAGGCAGTGGAGCCACATTCTGTTACCCTGCAGTTAAAACTATACAAAAATAGATGCTCAAGAGTCACTTAATCTAGTAAAACTAAACAAAACCAGCCAGAAAATGTACTTCTCAAAGTTTCACTAATATATACATACCCCGTCTTCATATATATCTGACCGTTAGAGTATAATAAGACTGAAATAAGAGAAGCCTTGCTTGCTCGCTCAATGACAATATAAACAACTTGAATATATCTGAAGCTCAAATTCTTTGTCTATATCTCTACGCACATTTTTATATATATATATATATATATATATATATATATATATATATATATATATATATTTTGATAGCTAGATATATTTACAAGCATAAAGCACTGCAGAATTAATATTTAATTTATCAAGAGCTGACATTCATATGGACACGCCGTTGTCGGACACATTGCCACGAAGTCGTAATTAGCACAGTGTAGCTAAATTATGTTGATTTTTTTTACGCCTCAGTCATGACACGGACCTACAGCACGGAAACCTGTCCCCTTTAGAAACGTACAGCCGAAGCCTCAGACGGCTCACTGAGCAAAAGAGAATGCAAAAAGGAAAATAACTAAAGAGGAAGGAAGGACTGAGGAGGAAACTGATTCAGTTGAGATAGTTGGTGGTGATGAGAGGAGCCGAGCGGTCATTGGTGAGTGTCCGGCGAAGCTTCACTCCTCTACGAATCATGGTCAGCATGTCACCTCCACCGCTGGACGTCTGGCTGGGTTCGTCAGAACCGTCTGGAAGATCTGCCCCACCATCCACTGGATTGCTGGAACAGTTGTGCGCTATGGCGTTTGGCTGTTCGTGCGGCTGATTTACTTGTTCTTGCAGATGTTGGTTGTTCTGTTGTTGGTGGAGGTGCTGTTGCTGTACTGGGTGTTGTGTGGGAGGTTCTTGTTGCTGAGCCGGTTGGTGAGGTGCTTGCTGTTGGTACTGTTGTTGCTGGCTATAATGTTGTTGTTGCTGTTGTAGTGCTGGGTTGTACTTTTGTTGATATTGGGGAGGCTGCCGTTGTGCTTCACTGTAGTGCTGTTGATATTGTTGCAGTTGCTGCTGTTGATTGTACTGTTTTTGATATTGCTGCAGTTGCTGTTGTTGGTTGTACTGTTGTTGTTGATGCTGTTGTTGTTGGTTGTACTGCTGCTGCTGTTGCTGATATTGCCTTTGCTGTTGCTGATGTACTGCATACTGCTGCTGTTTGCTCATTTGATACAGTTGCTCTGTGCTGCCTACAGGTGGTGGCCCAGGGAACATAGCATAATATGGTGGAGGCATGGCACTCAGACTCTGGGTGGATGTGCAGAGAGTGTGTTTGGCATGAGCCAAGTCCGAGCCGTGGGCCCGGGGAAGTTGGGATAGCGCTGGCGGGAAGACTACCTCCTCGCTGCCGCTGTGGGCTGAAGCCAAGCCCACTGTGGATGTTGATGGTTTTAGGGGCACCTGTGAACAGAAACGGGGGGTCCATTAACACAGAGAAACAAAAAAGATTTGATAACGACAACAAGTTTAAATTATTAAGCTACGGTAACCATTTAAAATGGTTAGCTTGAAAATGTTTGTGCTACCAATTTCATATTTCAGTCTTGTGGCTGAAAGGAGATGCAGATGGCAGGTTCTTCTCAACCCAAACAGTCAGAAATAAGGAAACACTTCACATAAGTTTCTGCTTTATTAATACTTTTTTTTAATCAATTAAGTAATCATGTCCATGTATTTTTTTTAATTCTTCCACTGTGTGTTTATGTACTGTCCCCTTAAAAACATACTACAGTGTGGGTAGTCACATGACTCCGCCCCATCCAGACTGTGACATGGAAGCAACATGGAGAACTCAAACATTGAGCCAACTGAACAGCTTCTTTAATCGTTCAATAAACGTAAATCAAGTAAAATATTCCATTAATCGTCATATTTATTTGAGGTTATATCACCCAGCTTTGCTATGTACAAAAGTGAATGCAGCATGATCGTCCTGAGTGGACGTCTAGAGAACATCCACAGTAGAACTATGAGGAATCCTGAGAATGGCGAGGAACTGCTAAACCTGCTGTTAAACTGTAGTAAATAGTTAAAAAAAAAAAAAAAAAAAGCTACTACTACTTTTTAGCTCTGCTTTAGCTGCGTCAGACCAGCTGCCACCTACCAGTCCGACCAGCAGTTATCAATAATTTATAAATAGTTCAGATCAGAGGACGGGTCGGGTCCCCCTTGTGAGTCTTGGTTACTCCCAAGGTTCTTCCTCCAGCTCTAAGGGAGGTTCTCCTTGACACTTTCGCCGTTGGCTGCTCACTGGGGGTCTTCAATTTTTTCATGACTTTTTATGTTATTTATCTTATTTTACTGATTACTGATTGTATAAAGCTGCTTTGTGACAACAGTCATTAAAAAGCTATACAAATAAATTTGACTTGACTTTAGTTCAGCAAACTGAATGGATGCTAAACTGATCAGCTTCTCCAGACAGCTCCGGAGTGCTTCAGCTGACAGACCCACTCACCCAACAGCAAAGGAAGACGAGCGCTCTATTGATATCTTTGATTTAAGGAGAAACTCAGGTGTCTAAATGGTTATACATATAGAGTAGACAAAAGGGCATGTAGTGTAGGCTCTAAAACCACACCTGTGGTGTGCAAATGGGGATGGGCACTCCGCCGCTGATGGTCCCACGGCGGATGCTGGGTTTGCTGGACGGTTTGCGGCGGATGGTGGCTGTCTGGGGCTGCCGTAAGAGGGGCTCAGGATCCACCAGCAGGCTAACCGTAGACGCCGGTCTCTTATTCTGGAAGAGTTTCCGGTAGTTCTGGCTCAGGTCGCTGTTACGGGGAATGGTGGAGGACTTGTCAAAGTCAGACTGGCTATGGGCGTCGTCTCCTCCGTGCAGAGAGATATAGTCATAGTCTGGAGAAAGGAAGGGGGAGAGAGAAAGCAATAGAGAATATTTAAGAACAGTAACAGATATTGGGCAAAGGGGAATGTCTAAGAGTAACATTTTATTCAGAGTGGGCTTGGTTTGAAATGCTTCATTCTAGAGAAGCGGACAGAATTGTTTACAGTGAAGAATGGACGTCTAAGACAGTTTTAGTTCTGATTATCATAAATCATGTTTTTAAAATGGCATATCATTAAAAAGGGACACATGCAAAGTGTCACATGGCAAACATATGCTCTGCAGAGAACTTATTCGTTTAGATGTGCCACTATTTTACCATCACCAACATCATAAAGAAATCGGTCATATTCTTGATGATGCACCAGTTTTACACCAAACCCACTCTAAATGTCCTCAACGCTGAATACAGAAAATCAGTGAAGTTCTCCTTGAAAATAAAATGGTTTGATTGTCATATGGAAATTAAACTCTCGGGCAGTAAGGATGGGCTACAGTGCGAAGGACTTCTTCATGCAACAGGGGAGTTTTCTGGGATGTAGAATGAAAATTGTTTATAAACAACAAGCATTTCTCACAAAAATAAGTTTCATGATTCACTGAGAACTTTGATTTGGAAAATTGAGTTTGCTCACAATGACAATAGTGGATGAGAGTGAAGTGAAAACTAGGGGTGGGAGAAAAAAAATATATAGTATAATGTGATAGTTTGGGTTAAAAAAAGTAGTAATATTTAATAGGATCTTTAAAAATGTGTATTAAGTAGGGGAGCAACAATGCTGATATTAGATATCACATTGTTTATATATCTTCCTATTATTTTAGTGCTGCGCTGCCGGTGCTGGCTGACTGTAACAGCCCCAAGTGCTTGCGTACAGGCAAACAGACGCATCTGATCATTCACATTCATGTCGCATCCCAAAATCAGATGCAAATCCGATCTAGGATCACATATGAAAGTGACTCAGACATGTTCTCACAGCCCTTAGAAAATCAGACCTGTGTCACATTAAGCCAAAAAAATCGGATTTGAGTCACTTCAACCTGGTAACGTGAGCCTTAGCTTTAGTGGAGATACATACACGGTAAAATGAATAAGACGCAGATATTTAAGTGCATTAGTACAGCCTCTCCTAATCACTCTGCTCTTCTGGCAGCACAGATCAGATATCACCTAATCACCTGTCAGATGACAGGGTGTCTGTTTAACTGTGTATTTCTAATACTAAGCCCATAGTTAGACTAATACACTTCCAAAATGCATGTCCATCTCAATCCACAAGATGGCGGTGTTTCTCTCTGGTAATTCCGACGCACTCGCCCCACATACAGGACTACTGAGTTCAATATGGAGCAGAAATCTGGATTTTTTTTTTGGTGTAGGGTGTGGAGAAATGGGCAGCGTTTGACGAAACTTTGGTGAGGGTCAGACTGTTATATGTCCAGAGCACTGAATGGCTCCAAGGCTAGCTCCGTCAACAGTGGTAAGTACCTGCTGATGGTGGTCCAAGGAGGGACACAACACCAACCGAGCGGTCAGAAGTTCTACTGTGGTCTCAAATGTTTAATGATTGTTACGGGAGGAGGAACATGTCGCTCCCCTGCAGCGTATGGAGCTGTGCAGCTGCAGACACCTGCAGTCAAAGATCTCCTACACTGGACACGCAAGCATAAAAACTACCCCAGATATCACTTCCAGAGGTCTGTAGAGGGAGCAGTTTTGGCAGCACATGGAGGAGCAGTATGTGGTCATAACATTTGGACTCATGATTATCCTGTTTTTCTTTAACAGAAAGTTGTATAAGATGTATAAACTGCCCTTAAATC
This sequence comes from Salminus brasiliensis, assembly GCF_030463535.1. Taxonomy (NCBI): domain Eukaryota; kingdom Metazoa; phylum Chordata; class Actinopteri; order Characiformes; family Bryconidae; genus Salminus; species Salminus brasiliensis. Next base: position 44,201,249 of record NC_132884.1, on the reverse strand, counting down.
ACCTATTTAATCATCTGTATGTCACAATTTGCCACAGCGATATACTCTCAAAATCCCCCAAAATTACAATAGTGATATTGTCCTTGTGTACAATAGTGTGATATTGTCCTGCAATGATTCCCACCCCTGGTGAACACACACACAATGTTGTGGGGTAAACAGGATGGCTCTGCATTACTGAACGAGTCATCATGTTCTGAAAAGGTCTGGTAGCTCTTGATGAAAATAAAATAAGAAAATTAAATCAAATCATTCTGTACAATTCAATCACAAACCTACCATATAGAGGAGGCTCTTTCTTTACAGCTGAAAAAGAACAATAAAGTAGATTTAACTCGTATAGAAGAGGTCCACAAAGACAGCAATCTGCCGTAAACATGTGACCCGGTGCCAAACAGTCAGATTAGCCTCACTTAAAAGACAGGAAACTGGGTAAAATAACAGAACCGTTAATATGTATATCCATACAGTAAATATAATATACACACACACGCACGATAATCAAATACACTGTCACAATATTTGACCTTTTGTAAGCTAATAGAGGATATTTAAAACATTGACATAGGTAATAGTTTAGCAGTAAGTTACATTACATAACATTAACATTTACTTGAGTATTAATGCTAACTTATTAACACTAACATTTATTTATATGCACAAACACACACTTTACTAATATATATTAAATTTATTAGTACTATTTATTTATTTTTAATGACATGACATGAAAGTGATTTTTCTTTAATAACAAAATGTTAGCATTAATAAATGTTATGAGATTTCCTGAACATCAAAGGGAATCTGACAGTGCTGTAAACATTAACAGGAAGGAAACTCATTGTTTATTTGGAGTATTCAAATGAACTTCCAAAAAATAATTAATTAACTTTACTACTCATTTTACTTTCAAAACTAAAACGAACCTTCTAGTAATTGACACAGCTTTAGGTTACTATGAGGAACACACACAAAACACACACTACAAATAACACTGACGGCTGATACTGAAGCAATGTTACAGAGTTGCAGTATCAGCAGTATATAACGGAATCAGATACAGAATCAGATGTGCATTAAATAAAACCTGCGCGGTGTTTCACTTCAAATCATCTGCATGACCACCGTAAAGACGCTGGCTTGATCGCAAAACGAAGGAAGAATGAACAGATTTTCAGATTTTCAGAGAGGACATGCTGCTGAAGTGATGTGTGAGTGCGCGGGAACTCACCGTGCTGTGAGGGTATCGTATCTTCAGAGCAGGACGGCGTGGTTGTCTGGGTGCTGTATCCGCTGGAGCAGTGCAGCGAGTCCCGACTGGTCCGAGGCGCTTCAGAGTTTAACCCGCCGCTCAGCGTCAGGGCCAGCTGCTCTCGGGCCGACTGAGGCTATGGAGACGAGAGACAGCTAATTAGAGTGCGTCAAGAGGAAGAACACCGGCATTTCAACTTGTCCTTGACATCAGAGTACAAAACATTGGCACCTCACTAAGCAAAAGCATGAACAGCTGGTTAATATTTGTAGCTCGTTGGTGCAGATGGCGTGATATTTTTGCTCGTTGATATTTTTGCTTGTTGGTGCAAAGGCGTGAAATTTTTTGCTGTTCTATCTCCTAAAATAAGTCTGTGTTGCCACTTCTAGGCTTAGGCAACATCTTTAATAAAAAAATATTACATTAATTAAAATCCAGTTTATCCAGATTAAAGCTTTCTACCCATTAATTGAATACTCCATAATTAACCTTAATTAATTAAGGAATGTCAGCATTCCTAATCTCTACCACCTGGCCAAGCTTTGTGTACCTTTCCAGATGTGGACTGCGCTCTGACTCGTTCTCCATGTCCACTGTACGGCTGGTGAGGAGGTGGCATCGAGGTACCGTTCTCTGTGCCCGGAGCATTCTGACCTGCCCAGGACTGACTGTTCACACCACTCTGATCCTGTACAACACACACATACACATACACATAAGCACACGACATTACAATCTGTAATACAATCTACACACTACTGTCCCACTCCAAAACCTGCTCATCTGACCAGCTGGTCACAGACACATGATTCAAAATGAAGTCATGCAACACTGACACGACCCTGTTCACCCAATATCCTACAAGAGGTGTAGTATGGAGAAAGCGGAGCTGCTTAAATGTGTTGGAGAGAAATGGAGAGGAGCAAGGCGGTGTAGTGGTCCACATGTCTGGACTAGGCATGTGCCATAGGACTTGTCTTGGCTGCAATAGTATTTGTACTTTGGTTTGTCTTGGTCCTGATAGTATCTGTACTCAGACTCAGACTTAATATTCACACTCGGACTCATGTCGGTCACAATAATATTTGTACTCTGATTTGTTTTGGTTTCAGTAGTGTTTGTACTCAGACTTGTCTCGGTCCTGATCCGATCTGTACTTTGACTCGGACTCAACAGTATTAGTACTCAGACTTGTGTAAAGCCTGAGATTAGAGTGTGGCAGTGCAGTGGGAGTGTGTAAAAACAAAGCAGCTGAAAAAGATCTCTACTGAAGGTGAAACATGTTTCAATTAAATGCGGTGATGATATTTTAGACTGTCCACAGTAATACTGTATATTCAATATCCTCACATGACTAGTTTGGACAGAGAAGAGGCTGCAGGGTTAAGTCTGTCCAGGAAGAAAACGTAACGCATCTTTGTGAAGCTTCTTCTTGAGGGGTGTTGTTCTTGTCAGACAGCTGTAGATATCTCTTTGTTTGCTTTTCTAAATGGCCTTATCTGAAGGTCATCTACTCCGATCTTTTGTCCACTTACAAAACCCTGAACACAGACAGATTACAGACAAGCTCCCTGAGCCGATAAAACTGAAGAGCCGTGCCATGCCAGTTCGTCCTCAGAACATCTCTGTAGCAGTCTGAGTGAGCTGAGCTTGAGGATGCTCTGGAGCATCTGTACCCAATGGAAAGCGTGGGCAACAGGGGGAATTAGCAGTTAGCGTCGACTCCAGACGCGTTGAGCTCCAGCAGTGTTATGTTAGTGGCAGTTTGAGTTTTTTCCACAGGTGTCTGAGGAGGACTGTGCTAGCCTCCATCCTTCCTGTGCTGGTAGCATTGTGTGATGGGGAGTTCTAGATAGTGGACTTGAACAACTAAACTGGGGAGAAACTTTATATTGATATCAAATTATTTTATATAAAAAAAAAAAGTAATTATATGAAACTGACACTTTTGTAGACAAGCTAAAGACTCGCAATCAACTGCAATGTGATACACTGGACCGTGTGATGTAATCAACATTAAATAAATATAAACCTTTATATAATATATATTACAGTACAAATACAGGCACACTCAACAAAACCATATCAAACAATGACACACACACACACACACACACACACACACACACAATTACACCCAGTCCACTGAATCTACACTGAGACTTTGCTCACAGTGTTCCTGTGGCGAAGGCGGGGGCCGCGGGGGCCACGTGGGCCACGTGGGCCGCGATGGCCAGAGCGGAGAGCTGTGGGAGAGTTCCCCTCGCTGAGCGAGCGAGAACTCCCCTCTCCCCCAACCAGGAGGAGAGGAGTGGGAGAGCGCTGAGAGTGAGATAGAGAGAAAGAGAAGGAGAGAATAGGACGAAGCAGAGCAAGAAAGCATGAGAAAACAATAAATGCAAAGAAGAAGAGAGAGAAGAACATACAGAAAAGGCCACGGAGGAAGAGTATGATAAAAAGGAATACAGAAAAGAAAGGAAGGAAGGAAACAGAGGGGAAAGTGAAGGAAAGCAGGACGTTAGGTGATCTTATGAAGTCTGGCAGCACTGTTTTTTGCCTCCACACAGACAGATGTTTTATGCGCTGTGAGTGGAAAAGATAATGAACAGTGCGAGTGACTGAGCGAGAGCGCCATCAGCGGAGAGTGTGTGTTACCTGTCCTGCTTCTCTGAGATGAAGCCCATCCACAGCGCTGGAGATGGAGTCCAGAGAGGGCACGTGTCGTACAGAGGTGTAGTTACTACAGAGACACAGATTGAGGAAAGGGGGGAGACAGAAAAGGAGAGAGAGAGGTGTCACCATTCACAAACACATCTGAAAATACAAACACATGTGATGTTCTGATCTGGTCCAGCGGATGGAGACTGACGGTCTGAATCAACACCAAGATTTCATTGGACAATCATGAATCTAAGGCTTGTTAATTAACGCTTCTGAGACTAATAATCAGCTTAACGACACCGGTGTAGACAACTATATCATTCAGGACATAAAACACAGGTGCAGCTATACCTGCTGATGCTGCTCTTGCGTGACAGTGTGTTGCTAGGAGAGGCAGGTGGGGTTTGGTATGAGTAGCTGTAGTCAGAGCCCTTCAGGTCAAGAATTACCTGAAAGAGTGAGAGAACAAGAGTTACAGTGAGCTTCAGGGTGGAGGGTACACTGTGGGTAGAGGCTGTGTAACAGTGGTGATTACCTGTTCACTAGCAGGTGGCAAAGTGTTGGGGTCTGCTGTCAGGTTGCAAAGGTCCTCAAGAATGGACTGTAGGTGTGTTACTTCTCCAAGCATACTAATCTCCTCATCCTAACCAGCAAGAAACAGAGCATAAAGCAGAGCGTACAATCTAAACAAATGGTTCTCTAAAGTACTGAAAAACAACACTTTATGGACAAAAGTATTGGGACACCTGTTCATTAATTGTTTCTTCTGAAATCAAGGGTATTAAAAGAGTTGATCCTGCTTTTGAAACTGTGCAGGAATCCGGCTCTCTGGGACCGGAAATGACCACAACTCTTTTAGATGACATAACCACATGTAACGTGTTTGTGATCATATAGCACCTCATTCTGGACTGCTTTGTCAGGCTGTGTGTGGATGTGTGTAAACCCACCAGGACAGGTTTGAGCATAGTAACAAAGGAGCAGAAGCGTCCTCTTTCCTCAACCAACGCTCGGCACACAGCCCTCTTCTCGGTTTCTTCCAACTCTGCGTAGCGAGTGTTCACGTCTTGAAGGGCGCTATCCAGCTGCATGCGAACCTCATCCTTACCTACACACAGACACAGACAAATTTTATAAAATACACTACAACATGAACATCCTGGGGTTTGTAAACTCCAACATTTCTGAAATCAAGGCTATGAGCCAGGAGTTTGTTCATCTTTGCTGCAGAAACAGCCCATATTCTATTACACTATATGCTGAAACACTGCTGTAAGGAGGATTTACTCCCCTAGCTCAACACTGGGCATGGTGACCATGTGTTCATGGCTGCTTACAAGATGTCGGCAACAGATATATGAACACCTCAAAGCAGCCGATGGGCTGACTGGACATTTTTGGACGTATCCTTTCTGATTTTGAAGAAAAACAAAAAACGCAATCTTAAAAAGGAGGGGGGTGGTTGGGGGGGTCTAAGCTCATCAAACAAATAAACCTCAGCTCAGCTGCTTTGGGTGCACCCACTGATCTTTGTTATGGAGACTCAAACACACAGCAACCCCACCTCAAATATGGTCAGAAACATAATTATAGTGGTTTGAATATAATGGCACGTTACATTCTAACACCACATAATTAAGAGATCAGCTTTTTAATGTTCCCATAATGAGTAGCTGAGAGGTTTATGTGGGAAGCAGGCTTGCCTGCACAGTGATGAATACTATGCCACCACCAGGTGGCAGCAAAACCTAGTGCACTGATTGAGTCAGTCTGATGTGTCACTTAATGGAAACACTGGCACTCAGTCATTTGGCAGAGGCTCATCGTTCAGTGTAAAGAGAAGTACACCGAGAAGTGTGCTCGCCCAGACAGGCCGACTATAAGTGTAAATTCAGGCAAATAAACTTTATAAAGTGTAACAGTACACAAATAAGCCCAACCTTGACACACTGAGCCTGATTTATTTATCCAATAAAAGTCTACAAATATTCAAACACTTCGCAGATCAAACACAGTATTTTGAACTGTGCCATTTTCTTCATCCAAATCTTTCCAAACTTAGATGATGGGACACTCAATAAATCTTTTGTTGTCATGGTGACAGCCAAGATGATGGATCAGCTGTGCCCGACGAAGGATCCTACCCAACAGAAGCCAAAACACTGTCCATATCAGCCACGCGTGACAGAGTGCCAAGTGTTGCGATTAGCCAACACCAGTGGGCACTCGTTAATGCTGAAGTTTTCAGCTGTTGTTCAGCCAGAATTGCTTTTTGAATGAGGCACAAGAGCAGCCAATCAGAACAGAGACTGTTTACATACATCAGTCCTAAAGGTGCAGCAACAAAAAAAGAGAAGCAGTGTTTAATTCTAAGGGGAGAGCAGGTGTGTAATGCTATGGAATGTTTTAGAGAATATTATTAATATTATAAACTGAGAGGATTTTGGATACAGTATTTGTGTCGTTACTAGGTCCTCAGAACAGTATCAGTATTGGTCTTGATGTTGGCCATTTGTTATTGTCAGATACTTGAGGATCAGTTACCCGTATTGGAAAGAGTGTAGTGGTATTCCTGAGCATCCCTAAACCCTTCTTTAGTCACAACCAGAAGAAAGCTTCATCTCTTCACCCCGGCTCAGAGTAATAAACGCTCTAATAGCTCTGATTAAGGGCAGGAGGAAAAAAAGTGCCCGTAATCAGATTTGGAGGTTTGTTTACAGAGAGAGGGAGGCTTCATGCCAGCATGCAGCATGTGAGAAGGGTTTGGATATCACATGACCAGGGCTTTCCTTCCATCTCTGCATGCATCATTCTCCCTCCTTTTCAGTGTGCTTTCAGTTTTTCCTTCCTCTGTTTGTAAAATTGAGCTATCAAAATACAATTTATTATTCAAATGTTCAAAGCAGGAAATGTATTTGAATGTTTAAACGATTTGGGTCAGTTAGTCACACGTGACTGCTTTAAAAAATACACAAATCTGCTTTAAGGTTCTGGATTTTAAATGAATAGGAACCAGGGACATCCCCATACAGTTTTTCTGGATCTGAACAACCTAACTTCCCACAGGCTCCCTATTGGTCATTACACTGGTGGAAATGAATATGGAAATGAGCTGGTTGAGTGTGTGTTTACTGGTGTAAATGTGCTGGTTGAGAGTGAGTGTGTGTGTGTGTGTGTGTGTGTGTTTACTGGTGTAAATGTGCTGGTTGAGAGTGTGTGTGTGTGTGTGTGTGTACTGGTGTAACTGCGCTGGTTGAGAGAGTGTGTGTGTGTGTACTGGTGTAACTGCACTGGTTGAGTGTGTGTTTACTGGTGTAACTGCACTGGTTGAGTGTGTGTACACTGGTGTAACTGCACTGGTTGAGTGTGTGTACACTGGTGTAAATGTGCTGGTTGAGAGTGAGTGTGTGTGTGTGTGTGTGTGTGTGTGTGTGTGTGTGTGTGTGTGTGTGTTTACTGGTGTAAATGTGCTGGTTGAGAGTGTGTGTGTGTGTGTGTGTGTACTGGTGTAACTGCGCTGGTTGAGAGAGTGTGTGTGTGTGTACTGGTGTAACTGCACTGGTTGAGTGTGTGTTTACTGGTGTAACTGCACTGGTTGAGTGTGTGTTTACTGGTGTAACTGCACTGGTTGAGTGTGTGTACACTGGTGTAAATGTGCTGGTTGAGTGTGTGTGTGTGTACACTGGTGTAAATGTGCTGGTTGAGTGTGTGTGTGTGTACACTGGTGTAAATGTGCTGGTTGAGTGTGTGTGTGTGTACTGGTGTAAATGTGCTGGTTGAGTGTGTGTGTGTACTGGTGTAAATGTGCTGGTTGAGTGTGTGTGTGTGTACTGGTGTAACTGTGCTGGTTGAGAGAGAAAGAGAGAGTGTGTGTTTACTGGTGTAACTGTACTGGTTGAGTGTGTGTGTTTACTGGTGTAAATGTGCTGGTTGAGAGAGAGAGAGAGAGAGAGAGAGAGAGAGAGAGAGAGAGAGAGAGAGAGAGAGAGAGAGAGAGAGAGAGAGTGAGAGTGAGAGTGTGTGTGTTTACTGGTGTAACTGTACTGGTTGAGTGTGTGTGTACTGGTGTAAATGTGCTGGTTGAGAGAGAGAGAGAGAGAGAGAGAGAGAGTGAGAGTGAGAGTGAGAGTGTTTACTGGTGTAACTGTACTGGTTGAGTGTGTGTGTTTACTGGTGGACTTTACTGAATCCATCAGCAGAGCTCTGTGAGCGTTTTACTGCTGTATAAAAGATGGAGGAGGCTTCTGTTTGGAACACTGAGCATGTGTCCTGATCTCACTCCCGCTCTCCTAGCCCACACCCCGCTCTCCCATCACTCACACTTCTCCACCAACTCTCGCTTTCTGACTGATCTCTTTCCTCTAACTCTACTCGCTTTGTTGGTGTGCTCTCTCATTTCAACCAGAGGAGGTTCTTCCCCTCGCTCTGATGGTCTTTTTCTTCTGGTTCATGTACTCAGGGTTGAGACCTGGATCTCTGTAAAACTGCTTTGCAACAAAGCTCACGGTTAGAAGCTCTACATAAATAATTCCCTTGAATTCCCTTGAATCTTTGAGAAACTGGTAACTTTATTTAAATAAAGCAACAAATTTGACGAACAACAAATTAAGAAAGTCTGAATTTCATTTCTAAGCCACAGTGACACGCCTAGTTTGGAATATGATGATTTGAAGTCCTTTGTGACCGTGTGTGTGTGTGTGTGTGTGTGTGTGTGTGTGTGTGTGTATACACATATATACACATATATATATATATATATATATATATATATATATATATATATATATATATATATATATATATATATATATATATATATACACATATACATATACACACACACACCTAAGGCTTTGCAGTCCTCAGCATTAGAGAAGCTCAGTAAAAATACACACGTCCACATTTCAAACATTCCAGTAGCAGCGCGACAGCTGTGTGCGGGAGGGTAGAGGAGGTCTCACACACACACACACACACACACACACACACACACACACACACACACACACACACACACACACACACACACTTAATGTCATCTATCTTGGCGGCCTCATTACTAACAATAACCAGTGGACGCTTCACAGGTCCTCGATCTGCTACAAGACTTTTACCTTGATTTCACAATTCTACAATCCAGACTTCAAACAACCATCACAATTTCAATTCCAATACAATAAACGTAATTTACATAATGAGTGCAATTTATTCATCTTTAATTGTTCTATTACTTCTATTAATTGATTCAGTATCATGCTTTGTTGTATTTATCATATACTTTTGTATTCATTATTTACTTTATATTTTGCACCAAATAGACTCTACGTCCAAAAGTTTGTGGACACGCCTTCTTATGAATGCATTCAGCTAAGTTTTAGGCATCCATTGCTGACACAGATGTGCAAATACACACACACAGCTTTTCTAGTTCCTGTACAGAAGTACTGCCAAAGTACTGTACAGAAGTACTGTCAATAGAAATGCTGCCTAATGCCAGGCGTGGGCTAGAGGGGTATAAACCCCCCAGCATTGAGGAGCTGTGGAGCAGTGGAAGAACTGTGTTCTCTGGAATGATGGTGGAGGAGCTCCATCCAGTACTTTTAAATGGGATGAGTTGGGGAGTTGGAGATGATGAGGTGGAGTGGTCATCATCCAACATCCTGACCTCCCCTAATGTTGAATGCAGTCAGATCCTCACAGCAATGCTAGAAAGTCTTCCCTGATCAGTAGATACAGTTACTCCAGCAAAGGCAGGATAACCTCTTTAATACCTGTATGTATAGTGAATATTCTCCCACTCTGTGAAAATGTGACCTCATTTTAATGCAACATTATTTCATTCACCCTCATCATTCCTGCAAACTTTCACAGCTGAACTCACTCAACCAATCACTGCTGTCAAACAGGGCAGAGTTTAGGACCAGGCATGGCCAGGGGGAGGAGTCTCAGAACAACTTACTACCTTTTACTATTAATGATAATTTACTCATTTGTTTCTGCTGTGCAGGTCAACCTAAGGTAGATGGCTTCCTCAGGGTTTCTCCCAAGGTTTTTTCCTCTCAGTTTGAGGGACTTTTTCCTTTCCACTGTCACCACCACCTCCACTGTGGTGCTTGCTCATAAGAGGCGTGGACCTGGATCTCCGTAAAGCATGTTGTAACGCATGTTGTATAGGTTATATATAAATACATTTAGAATCGAACTATTGCTGATGTGGACATATTAGGACAATATAATGATACTGACTTTATATGACCTGCATCAATATTGCCAACCCTTTTCCACTGATGATCTGGTAATGATAAATAATAAGTGGACTAAGTAACTTGGTTTAGGATAAAATTACATCACACTAAAGGAACTGTGGCACTTCAAAAACCACCAATTTAGCTTTTCCAAGCGATCATTGTGTGAGAAACAGAGCTCAGCACCATTAGTGCATTTAGGGACCGAAACAATAGACAGACCAACATTAAACCTCACCACAGTTCCACACAAGCGCGCACACGTGATTCCATTCACTACAACATTTTCACATCATCTTGTTTTGGGAAGCTGCTTTTAAAGGTTTTTTTATATTAAAACATCTAAAGGCCCCTAAACACAGCCTGTGTACTGGACTACAGTGCAGTGAAATCCTAAATCCTAATTTCTTATTTCTACATGGTTTTAAGATTTCATTTGTTCTAGACCTGTTTCTTTATCTACTAAAAGGGTTTGACTTTACTGGAAGATCATTTGGAAGCATCAGTACTTACAAATAGCAAAATTCTCCATCACTTTCTACTAGTTAAACATCATTGTCTCTAATGAGTTTCTAAATGCACTGAAAATAATATTTCTAATAAGTGATGGAGAATTTGCTAATTGAGCAATATGCAGTTGGATTCACTTTTAGTGAATAAAAATAATCAACTAGTAGAAAAGTCTAGAAATAAGTGGCTAAAAAAAAGATCTTAATGAGACATATTAGACACTCAGACCACATATCAGAGGACTGTACCTGCTAAGGCAGCACTTTTGCTGTGTAGACCGTAATGCTGCACAATGCTCTGCCAAAGCGAAGGTTAATTTAGGCTTTAAATTTTGTGTCCTGACAGGGAGGGTCACTTTACGGACTCTAAGGGTACAGAGGTCACTCTGCCTGAGTGGATTACATTTTTCTGAAAGGCAGGAGCTGCTGGTTCCACCATGACATTCTTGCATTCCCGGCGTTATTGCAGTGTTTTATCATCAGAAGACAATGCTTTTTGCAATTTCAACTAAATGACATCATATTCTGGCTATATGAAAGACCACTGGGTCTCATACCTGAAAACGTTCGGTCAGACAGGCGCTCAAGCCTGTGCAAAAACTCCCATTTTCCCAGAATTCTCACATACCACACACAACTGAGAGCTAAAGCTGGCATTGAAGTGAGAGCTGCTAAAAGAACATGTTAACAGAGCTCAATCTGATTGGACTGTTTTTTTTTCTTAACTTGACTCCAAAAGGAATCTGTACACGTTACAGAAGAAATCAATCAATATTTTAAATTCTCTGAATAATTCAGATGACTGCACTCAGTCAGGTTTGGAGTGAAACCGAGCTTCACTGTAGAGAAACCTACTCTAATTTCTTTACAGTGATGGTGAATGGGAACAGGCATCGGTTGCCATGACTACAACAAAGATACAGCCCATATTGTATTTCCTTTCCAAACCCACCAGTGAAGCTACTCAAGTCTTTTGAGTGTTATATGCAATGATGATAAAATAAAAAGACAGTGGCAAATCTGAGAACTTCATTATTATGAATATTAAGCTCATTATCCATCACGAAATACCAAAAGTAAACTAAACAAATGAAACCATCCAATACTCCGTGAATCCCACTTCTGGATTTGAGGTGTGATGGAAATCTCCCCAGCCCAAAAAACACCCGTTAAACTTTCCACTAAAAGGACAGTGGAGGCTTTTCAGCTGAGCTGTGTGATCAGGCCGAGGCGTATTTTCACTCAGGTCTAGACTTTCCGCAAAGGTTTAAGCCATGAGGTCATCGCCAGACCTCTTCCCTCAGTCAACAAACGTGAGTTCCAGGTGTGCAGGGTGTTCCCGCGAACACACACCCACACACAGTACTGTAACATCCCTGCCGACATCCCCCTGACTCATCACAGAGAGACTGCATAAATAAATGAGGAAAGCAAAAAGTGAACGAATGAACTTTAGGTTGACTTAACTTAAGTCATCATTCCCAGCCGGAAGTGTGTGAGGAGCATTTAGAGACATTAAGAGAACAGGTTAGACTCTGCAGTGTGGAACTGTTTTACAGTGGACTTGAGAATGATGTAAAATCTGCGGTTCTAGAGCTTCAATTGTGTTTGAGACACTTTTCCTCCAGATGTTTTGTCCATTTCCTGCCGACGCCATGTGTGGAAACACTCCCACCACGTCTTTACTCTTGAATTACAGATATTACAATCTAAACTACAGTGCGTTCCGCTCAGTTTTACTGGTAGGTGAACCATGCTTCTCTCTATGGTTCTAAACCAGCACTGAACAGCACGTCCAGAACCGAGAGTAAGAGGCTAAAGGCTAAACACACACTCATGCACACAGAAACCGAACAACCACAGCCCATTTGCACACAATTGTTATAAACACAAATTTATACAAACAAAAATAGTTATTACACATCAGTAGTCTTCAAACAACAGATATCACTCAGTGAAAGACACACAATCTAGTCTAATTGACCGTCCTGACCACTCTGCTGTGTGTCAAAGTATGCGTCTCCACTGTAATGCTGTAAATTTCTTATGGATCAATAAAGTACTTCCATATATATCCTATTATAAGATATAAGCACACTATATGACACTACAAAACCAATCAGTCCAGAATGTCTCATTACATAAACCATTTATAAAATCAAAGAGATTTTACTTCAGTATTAATTAGCAGCACATCATACCTAACTGTGTGGCTGAATTATTTATACAAAAGATCAAATAAGATCAGCTGATATTCAGCATACGGTGCTCGGACTGGATCAGGGGAATACAGACTGGATCATGACAGCTCTAGCACAGTCAGTAATTCTCAATCAGAGGGAGGTCTCTGGTTCTGCACAGCTGAACGAAGGGGGTCTTTCAGCTTGGTATCTCTTCACCCTCCAGCAAGCTGTAATTCAGGCTTCAGGCTAAAACAGAGACGGCATGGACTGCCGACTCCCGACTGAGAAGCCCCAAGGGCCTCAGATCTAACCCAATCAGGGCAAAACACACCCCAACATGTGAAACAGACCTGACCTAGATCGAAAGAGAGACTCGGAAGCGCTCCCCCTCTTTCAAAACGAGCTCCAACACCATTAGAATACTGATGCGCTTTAATAATTTAATAATGCACCAGAGCTGCTGCATTCACACCCAGCACACATCAGCATGATTAGCCTGTCACTCAGAAATAAGAAAGGCACCCTGGATTAGCTTTCATGTTGCGTGATGTGGATCCTTTAGTGTTGTATGTGGGATCACTGTGGAAGAAGCAATGTTGTACAAAAGATTTTAGAAAAAAAAACATTAAAAATTTGTGGCACATGCCACCACGTCCTGAGCTCCAAGGATCTGCAAAGGGCTGGTAGCACAGGCTCGGACTGTGAGTGGGGCAGAGTAAGTGGAAATCTGGTGGCATGCCCCCAAGCAGGGACACGCTGAGCCACTGTTGTATCGTAGTGCTGTAGTGCATCCCTCCACCGGTCTACTGCACCGCAGTGTCACTAGGCATATTTACTGTACCAAGACAAATCTCTTGTACACCTGGCACTTGGCAAACTGGTACTGGTCAGATTCTGATTCTATCGCACTGCACGTTAGTTGAAGCGCTAACCTACCTGACTTATCCGCTTCATGGGAGCCATCTCTCAGGGTCGGTTTCTCCTCCACCGAATGGTAAGAGGAGAGGTGGATGTTTTAAATTTAGCTCCTTCAACCTTCAGGTTCTAAGCCACTGGAAGTTCTAACAAATCCTTCCACTGCTTTATGGAAAATAAGGTGAATACTACACGATTATACTGTACAGCAGGATCATAACACTTGCTTTTAAAATAGATTATTTGTTTAGTTTTTTGCCAAAATACATTTTTCAAATAAAATACACAAACCAAAACAAGCCTGATCTTCTGAGTTTTACCAAATGAGCAGCAGAGGAAACGCAAACATGAAGGCACACATGACAATGCACAAGCACTGCAGAGACCTGTGATTCACCCAGTGACTGACCGTCTCACAGCAACAGAGGTCTGAGACACATTAAGGTGACTAATGTCGCACTGCTCAAATTACAGTCAGTCACATTCACCTTTCAGTGTCTGACGTCAAGGATAGACTTGAACTGTATCCAAAACTTTAGACACCAGCATTCCGTTGCAAAGCAAGAGTATTAATATGGTGTTTGTACCAGTTTTCTGCAGTAACAGCGTCTAGTCTTAGTTTCTCAGCATGTGAAATCGAGTCGATATCTAAATCTCATTTTGAAACGCATCTAAAATGGTTGCTTATTTCTTTACATTTATATATATATATATATATGTAAATATATGCCTTGTCTTGAATAGTGTAAAAAGCAGAATGAGTGATCTCTTAAAATACTGTAACAATCGTACTTCTTTAAAAAATCTAAACATTGTAGAAAAAAGATGAAAAATGATAATTCACTAATATTCTTACAACAATCTCAGAATGAAGAAACATTAGATCCAGATCTAAGCCATTGTCCCTCACAGAGATCATATTCTGCAGTGCATGAAAGCTCAGTAGTCCACGACCATCGCTGCTCTTCAGTTCTCAAAAGCGCTAGCCTGCAATCAGCCCCTTTTCTTTAATCTTCAATCTTAGTCCTCATTCATTAGTCGGTAAATAGCTTCTTTTATACTGAAGTGCTCTGAGATGTCGGACCACAGTCACACTGTATACTGTGGCCTAAATGCACAGTACATAAAGGAGGGAGTGTATGACCACAGGGTGTTTCCCTGGCGAAAAAGAGGACATACCAATGGTAGGAAGTGCTGGGGGGACTTTTCCCTTTTTGTTTATGTGTGTGTGGCCCTGAGCTAGAGGCTTTTTCACTTATCACTTTCTTTGACAAATTTACATTTATTAAAACACTAAATGCTGAAGACAGAAATGGAAAAATCTACCAACTAAATATCACAATAACTGCGTTCACTTCACTCGGTTTATTGATGAAGAAATGTGAGAAACTGATAAACAGATTTTGAGAATAAGTGACAACGTAGCAGAGTTTCGGCATTATGACCAATCAGAGCTGATTGCTGCAGAGTGGGTTCCCAGTAAACGGTCCAATGGCAGCTCCGTCTGACATCTCTGAGTTATAGTCGTGCACAGCGGACATAAGCTGTGTTTTGAGCAGCCTTTTAAGTGTCTACTTCCCTTTAACTTAGTCATGGGAAGATCTTTGTTGATGTGCTGACTGTGTGAAAAACATTTGAAGCTTGCCAAACATTTGAATAGAAACCAGTCTACCGTTTTACCTGTGGCTCATTTCCATTGGGCTAGCTACACGTCAACACTGGTTCCCCTCTCGAACACCACTAAACACTGCCTAATGCAGTCCACTGCCACCTCAAGCACTAAATCCAGTTCAGCTAGCTGGAGAAATTCTCATGTCAAAGTGATACACAATACCCTAAACGAGCCAGTGCCAAAAGCAGTGTGTCAAAAGCAGAAGTTCCGTTTGGTAAAAGAGATAAAAAATTAAGAAGGTGGTATAATAAATAATAAAATATCTAATCAACAAACCATATCCGCACTGTGTCTAATGTACCAACTCATCTGACAAGATTAGAGGTGAAAGTAAAGTCATCCAGAGATTTGCTCGGAGTTCTGACTTTAATTCTTCTTTTAAATCCTGATAGAACTGCAGAGCCAACTCTCCTCACTCTATAGCCGTGTAAGATGATCTACATCATCTGCAGAATAATGTGGGGACACTATCAGATCTTTGGAAACAGTCTCCGATTCATAAGCCATGATTACCAGAGGTTTAATTTAACATGAAATCTGGCACCACTAATAACGATTAGTAAAACAACATTGTCACACAAAAAACGCAGTACACAGTTATGAACCCTGGGGTAAATATCCTGTTAAGAAGCTAAAATACATTTAATGATCTTAAAAATAAAAAAATAAATAATTTTCTAACATGTTTGGTCTCAGAGATGAGTTCTGATGGTGGTTACATAGGGCATCTGATTAACCTCATCTTTAAAAGCTCAGTCTGATCTGTTTGGATTGTAAACATAGTAAAAATCACAGCTGCAACTGAGAGGATCTCCACTCTTCAGAAGGAGTTCAGAGCATTAATACACAATATCCAGTATTACACAGCAAGCTCACTTAGTATGTTCAAACACAACAAACTCTTACTACAAAAAAGTGAGATTTTATTTGTTTAACTCTCTAGTTTATTTGATTCAGCTGGAAGTGATGGCTCAAACAGCCCACTAGCCGACTGTGTGTGTATAATATTAATAAAAAATAAATAAATAAAAAAAAATAATAATATATATGTGTGTGTGTGTGTGTGTGTGTGTGTGTGTGTGTGTGTGTGTGTGATGGATTCCATTAGAATGCTGACTACTACACATCTGAAGTGGTTTATCTTGGCCATAATCACAGAGTGCATCCATAAACACCTCCTTCCCTCCCACTCAGTCTCTCCCTCTTTCTCTCCTCTTAGCTCCTCTTCTATATCTCACTGTATCCTAGATTAACCTCTAATAAACTTTATTCTACACGAGCCGTTTTAAATATGTAATCTAATGGATTTTAATACACAATCACATTTAACAGACTTGGAATCATCTTTCAGCTCGATTAACTGATCAAGGGCAGGCCTGGCTGCTGCCTTAACTTATAACGAATATGATCTGATCAGCTATCAGGGTCGGCCAAGTTAGAGAAATATTGTCCAAGAGCCAATCAGATATTTTGGTTACAAATAGTCCAATACCAATGCATAGCTGATCAATTTCTCTCATCTCTAGCTAAATATGAAAAGGTAAAAAACTTAAATGTGTCACATTTTGTGTATCAGCTACAATGTATGATGCACAGTACATTATAATCTGGCTTCTGTATAGAATATTTTAAAAATGGTTCCAAAGAGAGTTTCACAGAGTCAAAGTTCCCTTTTTTCAATACTAGAACCATTTCAGAGTGTATCTAGAACCATGACTACTTAAACAAATGCTTAAATATTTCTGTACTATAAAGAACTATAAAGAACACTACACACATAAAACTGAAGAAACCTGAAGTGAAAAGGCACACCTTTCAAAATGACTCTGCTGTATCAGACTGCACACATGCTGATCTCAGCTTTCCCTGTTCCACAGGTGAACCATCTCAGATCTTTGATGTTTCCTTATATGGCAGGGTGAGTAGGAAAGACTGGTAAGGGCGTGGCACCATGACAACAGAGGGTGTGGCAGCATCACAGCTGTGCTACTGTGTGCTCAGTCAGAGGGAGGTGTGTCAGTGTGCAAGTGTGAGTCTGTGTCCGTGTGTGTGTGTGTGTGTGTGTGTGTGTGTGTGTGTGTGTGTGTGTGGCCATGTACCTACACGTTTTGCATTTCCCTAAGCCTTGTATTAGGTCACAGTCTGCTCTCTTTTCTTGCCCTCTAATCTAACCCCCAGGTACTTACTCACACTTCCTCTTGGACACACTCACCACGCCTCTCCTTACCTTTCTTCACCTTCTTCTGCAGTTTGATTGTGTCTGAGGATTTCTTCTTGATGTCTGCTCGTGCTTTTTTGTATTCTAAAAATACAATAGATAACAGTCTGCGGTGAGACAGCAGCTAAAACCTCAACACAGTGAGAGTATGCATGGTAAAAAAAACAATCAATTATTAATACAGAGCTAATAATACTAATAATAGCTGTACTGCATAATGGCTTATTCATATAAATAAATGACCCATTAGGCATCTGAATGTTGATTGATAGACTGGTACAGAGTTAAGTGCTGTTTAATAATTCATACAGATCATTTCAGAGCAGTAAATTAAGTCTGAAATAGTCTGCTATCCCAACTGCCATCTTTCTAAACACATTACTTTATATACTTTTAAAAAATGTAAGAAATTAAAGTTTCTAGTTTAATTAAAGTTTAAAGTAATTATGGTCTGTTTTAGAGCTATACGTAGGAGCAGTTTACAGTTAAAGACAGACACCGTAAAACTCCATAGCCTTTGTATGAGACACATCCTTTTAAATATGAAAACATTTACATCTACTGTTTTATTTAGTGTGCAAATACCAGCATCTAATTACAGTACAGGTGCTCAATATCATCATACTCTTTAAAATAACAATTACTTAAATTAAATACATATCACAGACGTAACAAGTAGTAACATTAGACAGAACTGTGACTGGTACTCCAGATCAGCAGATACTTCAGAAACCAAGTATTATATTGGAAGGGTTTAGGGACACTTTGCTGAGTTTGGAACACAGAGATCGCTTCATTTTATACTAATGACTGGTTTCACACAATCCAGTAAGGTGATTACTGCAATACTGATCAACTATCTAAAGAGCTGGATTCTGAGCCAGGGTTCAGTAAATAAATCATTAGTCTATGTGGCACATTCACTGGGGCATAAGCAGATTAAGGCAGTGTTGAGTTTGTACCTTTGGCGTGGTCTTTATCGAGCTGACCAGCCACTTTTTTCCACTCCTCAATTTTCAGTTCCAGAGGACTGATCAGGTTATCCATAAGAGCCCTGTAACACACAAACACAATCAATCAACTGTACTGAGGACATAGAGACTGAGATGATATAAGGGCAACCACAAACAAGATTGTTATTCAAAGTGCAGACAGGCTTTTCACAAATAAACGAGAAATATTTAGACATTTATCATCAAAAGGCAATATTTTTGGAATTTCACTGTGTTGTTTACATCATAGAAACAAGCTGAATATCTTCAAGCATAAGAAGGTTCTTTGCTCATCATAAAACTGAACTGTGACTATATTCTAAATATGGGAAAAAGGAAACTGGAACGGGGAGATAAAACACAGCTCTTATCTCTGTCACTCAGTCTGAGCGGTCTTTGGAGACACTAGTCCCAGCATGCGTCAAACTTAAACTTGTGTGTGACTCAGGGTCCCAGCATGTGTCAAATTTAAATAATGTTGTAGAAATTGTGTTTAATATGCAAGACGTGTTGTATGAGTTGGGGATGAGGTGGGGTGGTGATCATCATGCAACATTCTGACCTCAGTAAGGTTCTGGTCACTAAATGCAATCAAATCCTCACAGCAATGCTCCCATATCTAGTAGAACACCTTCACTGGACAGTAGAGACAGTCCCACCAACAAAAACAGGATACTTTTTTATGTTTAGTCTGTGGCACCACCCCCTCAGTTTGTTTACTCGTTATTCCCTTCAGAAGGGTCCCCCTCTATCACACTGGCATAGGCCTTACAATACTTTTGTCCATACAGTGTATAAGAAGTTATAATTAGGGGTGTAACTGTATGTGTATTCGTACAAACCATCAAATTTGGGAATTTGTGCGGTTCAGTAAAATAAACAGCACACAAGAAGCTATGGTCAAAGCGTCTGCACAGAGATGGTGGATGATATGCAGAACCAAATTTCAAGTCCGTGTTCCACCAGAGCGTTAGTGAGGTCAGAACGTTTGACAATTACCAACCTACCTCATCCCAACTCTCAAACTCATCCCAAAAGTACTGGATGAACTGGATGTCCTATTTTATTGGCAGTACTTCTCTACAGGAACTAAATAAGCTGTGTGCGCATTTGCACATCTGTGTCAGCAGGGTGTACCGTGTGCAACCTAAAGCAGCTGAATACATTCATTAGAAGGGGTGTCCACAAACATTTGGACATGGTGTAATTTTAACTAATTTATTACTATCCAAAAAAATCAAGCTCTGTGTGTAAAGGCCTTCACCCTACAGCATAAAGCTTTACATAATGACTGGCTCCAGATGTCTGATCACTGGAATTAATGTAATGGAGGGAAGAGCTCCTTACGTGGTGAACAGTTTGAGCTTGTTCTCAATGCTCCTGTGTCTCATGCACATTCTGGTCAGCGCTGATCCAATCTCTTTTGTCGCCCCTACCAACACAAAAACAAGATAGAGAGAAAACACTCATTAGCATGCGCAGCCTTAATTACACAAATCCTACGTGTTCAGCTTAATGTGATTCAGAGAAACCTGAGGGGAGAAAAATAAAATAATCCCTGCAGTGTTTGTAGTCAGACCTCTGAGAGAGAGCACTGTGCGAGCTGAGTCATCCAGTCTCTATTTTTCTCCCATTAATTAAGAGTTAAAAGACCTTTTAATTTAGAACCCGTGTAAAGCTGAGAGAATTACACTGGTTCTCAGTCAGGCCAAGTCGACGCTGGTGGGCTTGAACCTGCAGATTTTGGAGCAATGGGGCCTGCAACTGTCTGATCTCAGACCGTTTCATTTAACATCTTGGTTATTGCTACTGCATTCTATCTTTCTTATAACCAAGCATGTGTTCTGCTCAATGTTAACATAGCCTTGGGTTTCCTGAGAACAGGTTGGATTTTTTTTATTTTAGAGGCATCAGTACAGAGTTAGCCCTGGCTAAAGTGGCCAATGATTTACAGACAGCCCCAGATTATAAAAATGTCTCTGTTCTGTTAAAGCTACACCGGAGCACAACATACAGCTTTACACAGTCAACCATGATATTTAAACCAACAGGCTTGAAAACAGAGCTGGTTTGGTCAGACCAGTTCTTACTTGGTTTAGATCTGATCATACTGTTTGTAAAATATTTTAATTAAAATGACCAACACAATGTCTGAGTATTGTAGGCAATCGAGTGTATTTTCATAACTCTCTAGCAGGTGTGGGTGTGTGCAGGGAGGGCTTAGGTCTTCTAAGGGTGGGCTAAGTCTGTTTATGCCCCTCCTCCTTACGGGGTCTGTTCCAAGTCCACAGATGGGGTGTGTTAACAACACTGCTTCCACAACATAGGTAATATGCAATGCTATTACTCTAATCCTAAACATTACACTCTAATCATGAAGAACGCTTACACTTGCATAAATGAAGGACTGTCAGCCTCAGGCTGTACATCTGCAAAAAGACTGCTGGCCTAACTGCACAGATTTAAATAGAATACAATAGTTTTAATTGTTCGCAACTAGACCTCACACATTAATAGAAGATTCTTCTGGACTTTCCACGCTCACTAAAACTCATTATTTAAATGAAATTTTATTTTTATATTGCTTTTTACAACCAGAGCTGGGGTGACTAGTTAAAAGTTATTAGTACACTCGATTCGAGTGTAGAACCATGTAATTGTTATTAGAAGGCTGCATCTCTCTGGATGCAAGATCGTCAACAAAAGGAACAAATTAGAGAGAAAAACTTTTTGGCTCTTAAAATCACATCAGCTATGACTAAGAACTTCTTCTGAAACGGAGCTTGTTGTGACTTGATTTGAGAGGCTTCCTGGTTAAAGTGACTGTTTACCATGTGTCAGCTCACCTTTAGCACTACTGAGTGTCCCTCAATGCTCTGTGGTGTGTGTGTGTGTGTGTGTGTGTGTGTGTGTGTGTGTGTTCTGTAGTACACTAGTACAGTTTTTATTTGACTTAATTCACACCCTGCTGATATACGAATCCTGTCTATATAAATGGGTCTTGTGGGTCACTTGTCTGAGACCAGTTTTGGCAGTTACTGTATAATTTATGCAGGTATTTGGGCATGCAGAGGCACATCTGGAGATGACATCTTATCCTGGCATTGAGAAAACAACACCCACGATCGAACGCTATACCATTCAATTATGCAGGTGGGTTTGAATTTACACCAATACTCAAAATCTCACAAAACCCTTTCCAGTTCTTTTACGATATGGTATACATTACAAGTTCTTGGTGGGTTGTGAAAACCAACCCTACGTGTGAGGTCTTGGCAAAAGGATTAGTTCGGTCGGGCCTTGCGATTGGAGTTTCATTAGTATTTGTCAGATCATGTTCAATATATTGTGACTTCATAAATAATAATAAATATATAATTAACATTTATGGTAATTTTAGTAGAATTTAGTTTCAGTTTTTCCATTGGATTTTACATTTACAGCATTAATTATTTACAGTATTGTGAATCATGTTCCAGAGGAAGGAGAATATAGAGTTTAGAGTCTAACCCAAGAACTCGTATTGGTGTATGTGTGGTGTGCTTACCCAGATAGGGTATCAAACCCTAGTCTGCCACAAGGAAGGACATGTTATAATCTGTAAATAATATTGTTTTTTCACAGTTTTTTATTTATTTTATTTTATTTATTTATATTGTGTATATATTGGTAATTTATCTATGTTTTGCATCTGAGTGCCTTGCTATCCCTTTGCTGCTGACACTGAATTTCCCCACTGTGGGATTAATAAAGGATTATCTTATTACCCATGATACACCAAGAGTTTTTATTTTTCATATGATGATTTTAAATAGTTTTTGCTCGTTTTTCCGTGTTCTGCTACATTAGAATAGCACTAATGACCATTAGACCATCGGGCCACTGCCGCAGCTCTTGGCTCCACCTTCAAGAATTTTGATTAGTTGAGAAATTTCAATGTTCCATCACAAACAAACCTATCATCGCTGTCTGCACACAAAAAACAAACAAACCCCCTGCAACTTCACAGGAGAAGCAAAAAACAAAAACACCACATCTTATAATTTGAAGGACGTGTAAATGCAAACAGATTTCGTTTTCATTCCAAGTTATTTTGAATGGTTTCTATTGGCTCATTTATTTTAATAATCATTAAATGTAATGTAACCACACAATGTAAAAAGCAGCTGACATTTTCAAATTATACCAAAAAGTGAAAAAACAAAAGGTTTAAAGTTTGGTTCTACAGCGACTCCACGCTCCCACCTATATTTAGCTTACACTCGTGGTCATTCCCACTGATCAGTGAGGGTGCATGAAGGGGGGGGCAATTCTTTTAGAATTCTCAGTTGCCAGCAGACTGCATGTTTCCGCCATAGTGTAAACACCACCTGTACTAAAGTGGCTACTTTAAGTTTTGTCTTTTTTTGTGTCTTAGTGAACATTCCAACTCTGGTTGTGAATAAGCCTGACAGGAAATTTATTTTCCTTTCCTCCTTCCTGAGCGTTCACATACTGAGTGGCTTGCCCTCACTGGTCATCTTACATGAATGAGGCCGTCGCTATGATTAAGCACAAAACGAGGAAAAGTGGCAGCCACTTCCCCTGCCTCATGTTTTCCTATTGTTCTGGTTCAGCTTAAAGCAACACACCACGTCTTACATCTGCATTAGATTACTGATTACTACAGACAGTAATTTAGACAATGATTTAGTGAGTGTTTAATTTTGGAAAGGGGGGCTGCTGGGGCTTGACCAATATGAAAAAGCTGGGTGCTGATAACCATCCCAATCCTGATAACCGATACATTTCCAACAGTTTATGTAAATACATTTTGCCTTAAGCGTTATACAAGTTCTGAAACCAAATTCACTATCGAGGGATCATTCCCAGGAAAAAAACAACTAAAAACTAAATCATGATTTTATCATGAAAACTTTGGTGCACTCAGACTAAAATGCATACTCACTGGGTTCAACAAGTCTGTAAGTACAAGTTATGACCAAATATGACTTCTAGGTATTCTGATCTCACCAAGGTCAAGACAATCATATTCACTAATTGTGTCCCTCTCTCACTCACATACACACAAAATGCACCTGGGGAGTAGAGAGGGTTAAGGGTCCCAACAGTGGCAGCTTGCCAAGCCCAGGAACCGAACCCAGAATCCTGTCATCAGTAGCCCGGTGCTCTAACCCCAAACCCGAAAAGACACCACTGCCCCAAAGCATTCCACTTTTGACATTTGGGGCAGAGGTTTCTCAGCAGTTAGAGCACCGGGCTATTGTGGGTCAGAGAGTATGATTTTTTTTTCAGTTTCAATTTCAACTTTATCTGAATACTAAATGGCAGCTGACTATTGTTTGCAAACATGTAAAATTAGTACTCAAATACTATTAAACAAAATCTAACTCTGGCCAAATTAAACAATCCTTATTTTAGTGGTGATTAGCCCATAAAAATTAAATACTAAATACTACTATCGGTGGTTTGGTGAAAAATCAGCCTGAACAGCCATTTGAGAAAATCCTCAACAATAGAAATAGTGTAGCACTGGAAGTCTACGAGAAGGTTTCGGTCTCTTTTCGGTATTATTTATTATAATTTATTATTATTATTAATAATAAAGGTATTTTGATCATGTCAAGATTCAAGCGTAAATGTTCACAGCCATTCTAAAAACACTGTCCATTGTCCGCAAAGGTGCTTGGACCCAGATGTATGATTTAGTGTCACTGTAAGAGGAGACGAGATAACATTAAAGTGAAGGTAAAGATGAGCGGTAAGCAAAGCCAAGATTGCATTTCAGCACAAACTCCCCAATATGTCTCCCGATACACACACGTCTGTGTGTGGATCCAACAATGGCCCTTTCACTGCACTCCTGTGTATGATCTATGGAGTCCATTAAAACTCTTCGTCACACAATGACGACCTTTATTGAGGAGAGACTCGACATCTCTGTGTATTTCCGCTTGAATTGGATTCAAATACTTTCCACGTTGTAATTAGAAAAAGGCCCCCAAACCGCTTACTATATATAACATGTGAACTGGCTCATCTAAAAGTAAATTTCGTACAGAATTCTAAATAATTCAGTACTTCAGCTCGTTCAGAGTGGGGGGTGGGGGGCTGGTGTGAAATTGTGCTTAGATTTCTTTACAGTGGTGGTGAATGAAACCAGGCATCGGTCGCCATGACAACACAGATTCGTGTTTTCATATTCATATTTTATTTTCTATTCTTCACTGTAGTCTTCTGAGTTTTATTTGGAGTGATGATGATGGTGGTAATGATGTAAATTCTCAGGCATTATGCAGTGTCCTTGTCACCATTAGGTGAACCCCCCCCAAACCCCCACTCTGACCGAGTCTGTTCATCTGAAGGGTTTAATTATGGAGAGAATTTTGAAAACAATTTCCCTTTAAACACAGACTTTGCATTAAACAAACAAACCTCACGTCCAACGGTCAAGATTCTTCTTAAGAGATGATTATTTTCCCCTCAGGGTTTTTTCTTAAATGGAAACCCGCTATTTAATTTCCTAGAATGTCTGTAACTTTGCATGTGCAGGTCCAGAAAGAACAGAGGGAGCTTTGGGGCCACGTTCTCAAAGCTGTACTTTAGTTTCTGAGTCCGTTTGACCACAAGCCAGTCACAATGTGGTCATTCACACACACACACACACACACACACACACACACACACACACACACACACACACACACACACACAGGTAGAATGTAAGCTCAGTGTTTGGATGTAAGGTCACCAAAGGCTATGTAATACACAGTCTGTACCCGTACACTGCATAGAGATGACTGTACCACTTTTTATTTTTCTGACAATGAAACTAATCAGTGATCCGGTTCGTTCCTAATAAAATGTTATAAAACTATTTAAAAAATAGTTAAAATAATAATAAAAATAAAAAATATAATATATATATATATATATATATATATATATATATATATATATATATATATATATATATATATATATATATATATAGTATTAATATAAAACATGCATCATAAAATATAAACATGCACTTACTGAAGGAAAACCAGAATGGCTGCCCGTCTAGTGCAAGGTTGTTGCCATGTGTTCTCTATGGTATAACTAGGTAGTTGCTAAGTGGTTGCTATGGTGTTGCTATGGTGTTGATTTGTTATTGCTAAGATATCCCAGATGGCTGATATGGTGTTCCTAACTGGTGCTTTGCAAAGTACAACCATAACTAACACCCCAAATTAAAAATGTTTAAAATCGTATATACTGGTGATGCCACAGAAACACTGGTGAAGTATTACACCCCCAAACACACCAATTCGCTAAGTGAACTCCAGTACAGAATGGATCAGGTTTAAGTATTTCCTGTTTTTCAGCATCCAGAAGTAGCAGAGCTGCTGTAGAGCTGAACCCAGTGAGGGAAAGTAAAGCTCCAAGTACACTAATATAAAATACAATACACCTTATATAAACGCGGTCACTATTCACTCGATTAGCGAGTCAAGTGAGTCTCTCAAATTAAAACTAGCAGGGTACCACACTAGAGATCCCACAGCCACTAAGGACACCATAGCAACTACCTAGCAACACTCACTGAAGCAATTGCCTGTGACACCACAGTAACCACAGAGCAACATCCTGGTAACCACTTGGAATAATACAGCAACCTCCTAGCACTGGGTTACCATAGCTGCCACTTCAGAATTCAGCTCATTTGTTCATCTCAAACATCTGATGCAGTATTTTCCAATATCAGCTCTATTCTGATAAGCAGTGCCACGTCTAATACCATGATCCAGATTTCCAGCTTTTGTAATATTGTTGTTGTGATCTACATAGTTGATTAAATGTGTATGAAAGAACCAGGCACATGCTTCCCTTCTTTTAAACATCTCACACTGTGCAACACTGCAACAGAATACGTGGGCTAAACAGCCAGAAGAACAGTCAGAAATACCACTTGACAAGTAGTGTAATCTCCCTGAGAGGCAACATCATACTGATTTAGTGTATATCACAGCACCACCTGGAACCACTCTAGCGACCAACAGGGAAAATAAGAAAATGCACATTTCTAGTAATTCATCTCCAATATCAGACCCAGTATTTTCTGCAATCAGGTTCATTCTGTAACCCGATACCCATTATTAGTTATTATTAGTGAAACTGTAATATACCATTACTGTCAAAGAAAAAAAAGTCTTAACTTTTTAATGGAAGTAAATATACAAATAAACTGGGATTAACACACACACACACAAACACACACACACACCCCTCACAGGACCTTTTACTGAACATTGATCACTTCTTGTTCTCATTAGCTCTTGCTCTTTTGCACAGCATTATGTTGCTACTTTTGTCGATTTTCCACTTTGCACTCAGTGCTCATGTCTACACTGCACAACGGTCACCTGTAACTCTTAAAAATGTCCTACATTGTGTAAATTGTGTATATTTTCCATTTTTCTCTAGATATATTTGTCATAATTTGACATCTTTGCTTTCTCTCTTTTATACAGTATTTTTTTTTTCACTGCTAGCTGTACTGTGTAGGACTATGCATTTCAACTTTTCCAAGTCATTTTGGAGTATTTGTATTGGTCAATTTATTGGGAAATCTGGACAATGGATGGTAAAGAACAACCACCAGATTCACAAAAAAGTGAATGTCAAATGGGTGGAAAAAAATGTCAAAAACTGTGCCAAAACAAAAATAAAAGTTTTTGTCCAACACTGACAGTATGTAGTAGATCAGAATTTGCATGAAAGACCCATGCTTCCCTTTCCTCACACAGTGCAACACTGCGTCAGAATTTTCATGCTACACAGCCGAGAGAACAGTCAGAAATACAACTTGACAAGTATCATCTCCCTGAGGGGCAACATCATACTGATTTAGTGAACCAAATATCTCCCACTTACCCGGCAGGTCTAATAAGAAATAAAAGCTCCTGCAGTATTTCACACTACTGACATCAGTCACCAATGGAGAGTGGCGGCCTCTGGTACACTATAAAGGCCCTGTGAAGAGAATATTCACTGTACAGAGCTTTCAAGACAAGACTCTCCAGCCAAACTGATGAAATACGGAGCTGAATTCTTTGGCAGTCTAACCGTAGCTGAAATTCTGGCAGGATATATGAACAACTGGCTAAGCTGCTGAACTGAGCCCAGAATGAACGTGATTCACCTTCCTACGATGGGAAAAATGAATCTGGTTGGATGTCTTTCCACTGTAAACCCTAAATGACTCAACTGCTTAATGGAGGAGTGAATATAACACAAACACAATCCAGTCACATCAGCACAGCCCACATAAACACTTACACACACCTAATACTAGCACTAATCTAATGCTGTCAGGACAGCGTATGTAGTTGCCAAAAATAATTTAAAAAGAGCTTTCAGCTAAGCTTTCCCTGCATGATGAAAACTGAATTTCCAAATCACTGAAAAACTCACAAAAAGTATGTAGACAGCCCCCCTGATTAGCGTGTTACACACACACACACACACACACACACACACACACACACACACACACACACACACACACACACACACACACACACACACACACACAAATAAAATGTGCATAAGTGGTTGATGGACAGTTGCTATTCTGTTCAAAGTGGTGGCTATGGGGCCCCTAAGACGTTGATATGTGGTGGTAGCAGTGGGGATGATGGGTGACAATGTTGCTCCAAGTGGTTGTTATGGTGTTACAGTTTCTAAATTGTTCTACTGTTTTTTTGTGCTTATGTTGCTTTTCAACAAATATTTGAAGCAAATCGATGAAGATTTTAGGTGTGAATTTACAGAGATGAGACTGGTGACAGTCCAGTATTTATTATCAAACGAAAGAAGCACACGTCAGACACCAACAGGTTTCTCAACTTGATTGGCTGAATGAATCTTGGCTCAGTGATCAATCATGCTGCTCAGATTTTTAGCTGAACTGTTCCTAAGCATACTGGCTCAAAGATGGTGTTGCCATTTCTTTCAAAGCCTTCTTCTGTTGAGCACTTATGTTCTGCTTTGCTAAATATAGCTCAGCTGTCAAGTGGTTAAGTCAGCAGTGGGTGGTTAATGGTCACTGCGTTAATGGAGCAGGTGGTGTGTGTGTGTGTGTGTGTGTGTGTGTGTGTGTGTGTGTGTGTGTGTGTGTGTGTGTGTGTGTGTGTACAAGAGGTAGACAGACAGTGCTCAGTAAAGAGACAGTCAGGCAACTCACTCTAACTGTGGGGACAGCTTCCTTTCCTGGTTGACTGCGACACATTATATTCTGGCGTCTTTAGTCTTTCCTTCCGCTGCAGGCACAGTCTGCACTTAAACAGCCATATGAGCGTAAGTGCATAAGAGCGTGCCTGTGTGGGTATCGACTGTGACCCTTCAGTCTGCTCTGAAACTCCCCATAACAACAAGAAGTCATAACATTAAAACCACTGCTAAAATTCTATAGACCACCCGCGTGCTGCCTGTGGCATCAGGCACAAAGACGTTAGCAGTAGATCCTTGAGCTCTGCATGATCATTAATAAGCCTTGGGGGCTTTTGACCCTGCCGCCAGTTCACCGGTTGTCCTTCCTTGGAGCACTTTTGGTAGGTACTGCCCAGTACACACCGGGAACACCCCACAAGACCTGCTTGATGTTTTGAGATGTTCTGACCCAGTCATTGTCTAGAACATCACAGTTTGGTTCTTGTCAAGGTGTCACAGATTCTTATGCTTGTCTATTTTTTCTGCTTCAACACCTTTAAGAACTGACTGTCTTCAGAGGCTTTATCTGTGGATATCTGCAACAAATAAAATGTGACCCTATAATAAAGAAGAGATAGTTTGGGTTTAAAAGGGGGTTTAAGGTCAAATGTTTAAATGGATTATTAGGAGAAACACATGCAACTTATGAGCTTAGTTAGACCAGTGTATAGTGCAGTTCAGACATTTTTGGTAGATATTACTACAGTTATTTCTGAGGTCTTAAATCACGTTAAATTAAATGTATGTTTATAGTGCCTTTGCAAATGTAGGTCAAAACATAAAACCCACACAGTGGCAAGGAAAAGGCAATACTACTGAGATGAGGCACAAGGCACTTAAGACTTCTAAATACATTGTCAAAATGAATGTAGCATGCATCAATCACTAGTAAGAGTTCATTCTGCTTCACAATCTCTCATGTGGGTAAAATAAACACAATTATGATGCCTCTCCATCTCTCTCCATGCTCAGCTCCAACTTCTACTTGAAAAATCAACAGGTCTACCTGTCTGAAGCAGACCTTCCCTCTGGCTTGGGCCAAAACAAACGCCAAACCTTTTCCTTCTTTACACAAATGCTAGTGTAGCTAATGCCCACGCAGCGCTGCCATGCACAAAGACAGTCCTGTCACCCAGACATACAGCCTGTCTCTGTTCACACCTACTCACTTCTCCCCGTTACTCAGGAACATCAAAGGTGGCAGCCATAAAGGATAACAGAGGCATGTTTAAACTAAATGCACATTTTCCACAGCTGCCAATCACAGATGTCTTTTGATTCGCAAAACATAATCAGCCGTCGCAGAAAGCTAGAACAGACTCATTATATCTGCCACAGATCGACTGTACAGAATGTCTTCCATGCGTTTGAAGTGTGTTTACGAGATCTGAACTCAGCACAAAAGTACTGGATGGAGCTCCACCATCATTCCAGAGAACTGCTCCTCAGCTCAGTGCTGGGGGGTTTTATACCCATCGGGTCCACACTCAGCATTGGGCCTTAGAGTCATGTGATCACGGCTACTTCAGAGCACCCCATTCCATTGGTCAGTGCTTTTCTACGAAGATAATCCAGCCTCGAAGACATCTGTGTCAGCAATGTGCATTAAAAAAAACAGCTGAACTTATTAATTAATGAAACTCACTCATTAAAAGGGATGCCCAGATAATTTCATTTATAGTTTACATCATCATTTTCTATTGAAAGATCCAGTGAAAATCTGTTTCCTGCTAATCCGCCATTTTGGAGATGCAAGGTTTAGGTATGAAAGCCTACGACATGCTTTTAAAACACACCATGCTTTAGAAAATAATAATAAATAATAATAATAAATAAAGACATGTGAATGACATCAACTATAAGATTGGAATCAAAGGAATCATCGGCTTTTGCGTTCTGAGTCAACCGCCTGACTGACAGGCTAATAATTACAAACCGAGAACCATCTAAAGATCTTGTGACCGAGAACTGTGGAACTTAAGTCGACTCTGATAAAAGGGCGTGCCACGCTAATTATGTAACAGATACCTCCAGTGCCATGGCAACTAGTCATGAGGGAGTTCCCTGAGTCCTGGGAGAGAATCGCCGTATTGTTTGATCAGCCTCTTAAAAACAGCCAAAGCCACGAACGTCAAAAAACAGCCCAGAGGAGAATGTTTCTCCACTGTCCTCAACCACATGAATCATACGGCAACATCACAGGATTCCTCAACACAGACTGGAAAGACAACTGGATACAGCTTTGCATTTAGAAGTAGAGATGGATGTGATTATGCAACATAGAGAACACCATACTGGTGAATCATCAGGTATGTGAGGGAGCGCGGCACACTGGAAATAGTTGAAGCCTTTTTTAAAGCAAACATAAGTACATCCCGAAATCATAACCGAAACTACCAGACCAGCCACCATCACTGACAGTCCCCTCCAATACTATCTGTAACTCCCCCTATTACACAATGCGAGCACTGCTGGGAGGGTAAAGGCTAGAAAACAGTCATCTACCAAGACATGTGAAGCTCTACCACCTTCTCCAACTGCCTCTAACACAACACCACTGCAACTCAACACGTTCAGAGGAGAACGCTAACTGCTAATTTTCTCTCATGTCAGCCAAGAGACGCCCGTACTGGCCATCACTTGCCCCTGCTGAGTAATGGGGACTCTCTCTGGGACACTGACGGATGGCTGTGGCATCACCAGGGGTATGAGCCAGTGATTTCACGATAATTAAGCAATTAGGAGGCTGCACTACTCAGCAACCCTGTTTAACATGAAGGGGGGAGACCATTTTGCCACACAACAAAATAAATTAAATACAATTTAATTTTAGAGGTTCAGACACCTGGTTCCATTCACCACCACTGAACAAAAACTGAAGCAGGACTTTAGACAAACTGCTCTGAATGAATTTTGTCAAAACTGTAAATATTTGGTGGACCTTTCTCTGAGAGAGAGCTCTAATGGAATGAGGCTCCCTGAACAAAGAGGTGGCACACCGATAAAATAGTGGTCCCTTGTGTACGGACCTGCTGTTGCAGTGGCAGGGTCAGGCCAGCTGTCCTCCCCATGCTCCAGTGCTCTCTGGTGGAGTTAAAAGAGGGGGTGGACAGGGCTTAACTGTGGTCAGTGTGCGCATGAGTGCAAAGAGAGAGACACATTCACACACAAGGCACATGCTGAGGTCCTGTGGCTGGAACGAGTGCAGTCATGTCAGACACTTGGAGACTCATATGAAACGAAGAGGGGGTTGGGGGGCTTTACAGACAGCTGTCCCTAAATGGGGCCTGGTGGTCACTTGCCCCTCCCTACCAACACCAGGCAGTTGAAAGCAAGGTAGGGCCCCTGATCAGTCATCTGTCTAGAGCCACGCCATGCTTTGAACAGGTGTAAAACCAAAACACAGTCCTCAGCAGCGTCTGGAAAAAGGCCATGTTCCAATTTACACTGCAGTACTG
Source organism: Salminus brasiliensis (assembly GCF_030463535.1). Lineage (NCBI taxonomy): Eukaryota > Metazoa > Chordata > Actinopteri > Characiformes > Bryconidae > Salminus > Salminus brasiliensis. Next base: position 44,168,887 of record NC_132884.1, on the reverse strand, counting down.
TAATAAGCCCAGTGCACGGGTCACTATTTGTGCGCATGAGTGCAAAACAATTACTAATATATATATATATATATATATATATATATATATATATATATATATATATATATATATATATATATATATATATACATACAGTCATGCCCGAAAGTATTCATACCCCTGGCAAAGTTTGACTTAAATTTACTTTTATTTAACCAGAAGTTATATTTGTGCCTTGAAACGACACAGGCATCTCCCAGGAGATAACACGATGATGTACAAGAGGCATCATTGTGGGAAAAAATATTTCTCAGCTTTTATACACATTTGAACAAAAAGTGGCATGTCCAAAATTATTCATACCCTTTGAAAACTGTCACAGTATATGGGAAAATCCAAAGTTCTATACCATTCCAAATAGTCCAAGCTGTTTTAAAGCATCCTAATTACCCTGATTCATTGGGAACAGCTGTTTTAATCAACTCAACAGGAGAAAAACAGCAGCTCTCTGCAGTTGGTTTGTGGACAGTCATGGCTAAGACAAAGGAGCTCACTAAGGACCTGCGGCTGTGCATTGTGGCCGCTCACAAGTCAGGAAAGGGATATAAAGCCATATCAAAATGTTTTCAAGTTCCAGTGGCTACAGTGCAAAGTATTATTAAAAAATACAAGAAGTTCCGCACTGTGGAAAATCTCAGAAGATGTGGTCGGAAGCCAAAAGTGACACCTGTGCTGGCCAGGAGAATAGTGAGAGAGGTGAAGAAAAATCCAAGGATCATCACCAAGGCCATCCTGGTGAATCTGGACTCTGCTGGTGGCGACATCTCAAGGCAGACAGTTCAACGGACACTGCTGGGTTCCACGGACGCAGGCCAAGGAGGACACCACTTCTCCAGAAAAGGCACACAAAAGCCCGCTTGACCTTTGCAAATGCTCATCTGGACAAAGAAGAAGACTTCTGGTGTTCTGTTTTATGGTCAGATGAAACAAAAATTTAACTGTTTGGCCACAATGATGTGTGCACCATTTGGCGTAAAAAAGGAGAAGCCTTCAACCCTAAGAACACCATCCCCACTGTCAAACATGGTGGTGGGAACCTAATGTTTTGGGGGTGTTTTTCAGCCAATGGACCAGGGAACTTGATCGCAGTAAATGGCACCATGAAAAAAGAGCAATACATCAAGATTCTCAACAACAACATCAGGCAGTCTGCAGAGAAACTTGGCCTTGGGAACCGGTGGACATTTCAGCACGACAACGACCCAAAAGTGCCAAAGTGGTGAAGAAATGGTTAGCAGACAAAAACATTAATGTTTTGCAGTGGCCCAGCCAGAGTCCTGACTTGAATCCAATTGAGAATCTGTGGAGGGAGCTAAAGATCAGGGTGATGGCAAGGAGACCCTCGAACCTCAAAGAGTTGGAGCTCATCACTAAAGATGAATGGGCAAAAATACCAGTGGAGACATGCAAAAAGCTGGTCAGCAATTACAGGAAGCGTTTGATTGCTGTAATAGCCAATAAAGGCTTTTCTATTAATTATTGAGAAGGGTATGAATAATTTTGGACATGCCACTTTTTGTTCAAATGTGTATAAAAGCTGAGAAATATTTTTTCCCACAATGATGCCTCTTGTACATCATCGTGTTATCTCCTGGGAGATGCCTGTGTCATTTCCAGGCAAAAATATAATTTCTGGTTAAATAAAAGTAAATTTAAGTCAAACTTTGACAGGGGTATGAATACTTTCGGGCATGACTGTATATATATATATATATATATATATATTACTCAATATTGTAAGTATTTATATAATCATTACGAATCCTTTTTTATAATAAAATAATACTGTACAAATTGTATTACAGTTTTCTATTTAGGATCACTTTAAGTCTTAAAAGGTTCTGCTTTGAATAAAATTTTGATACAGCTTCCTCCTGGAGGTTAGCTGCCACAAAAGCAGACTTAACATGTGTTCCCTGCTGAGTCACATTATACTTTCTTTTAGCTGCTAACAGAGGGTCTCTTAGTAATCCCCCCTCCCTTTCTGGAGGAAAACAGGCAGGAAATGCAATAAAAAGAGAGGATCTACATCCTGGATCGCTCTCCAGCTGACTACACCTGCCCTACAAGCCGAAAACTGACAGAAAAAGAAAAGGGGCGAGTGTTACGTCAGGAAAGCGTCTCAGGAGGCAGGAAGAAAATCAATACTGAAGTCAAGCGTCTGAATCACTTCAAGCCAAGGGAATCGGCAAACGCATGGGGGATGGAAGAAGGGATCAGAGAGAAGGAAAACGAGATGAATGGATAATTACAGGGTTGACTGTAGAGGGAATCTTCTCCACCCGAGGAAAGATGGGATATGGAGCTAAAAGTGTCCAGCTGTGCTCATGAGCGAACTAAAATAGACATGTTTTTAGTGTCAGCACTCGAACAGATGTGTGAACTCTAGAAAAATGGTTTTATTGTGGAGCTCAGGGAGGCAGTGTTTAGGTCAGGCTACTGGAGTGAACCTCTGATGAACACGTTACAGAAAAGTCCTCTCCCATGGTGCGGCGAGCGTGTAGTTCAGTTCCCTTAATCTGGACCAAGCAAAAATATATTGTGCACATAATCCACGCAATAGCTAGTGGGAATCTAACCGTGGGATCCTTAAACTTGTCAAATGAAATCATATCGTCTTGAAATCAATATTAAAATATGGTTTTGAGAATGTCCACATACTAATTTGTTTACGTAACTCTGTACGTTTAAAATAGTCCAATTTAAGGTTACTGTGCCTGCATCCCAACACGCACGTCTTTATTCAATAAGGAAACTACTGTAAGACTGCAAATCTAATAGGGGCTAGTTTAAGGCCCTGTTTAGTTTGTTAGTGGGTGGTTTTGGACATGGCCACGCTAAACTAAACTACCTGTGATTAAGAGGGCAGATCCGAATGGCATGACATTAGTGGAGCGAGGGGAAGGAGCAGGGTTGATACTAGAATTTGTGAGATGGAGTGACCCTGTGCTCGTATTGCCTTTATACTTGTCTCAGTTTGTTTGGCAGCGTTCACACTTACCCTAATGAACTGCACTACCAGAGCACAAGGGTATGTTTTAATCGAACCACAACTGACCAGTATGGTAGCCATGTGGATCCATAAGATAGTGGTAAGCTCTACCAGTAGATTTACCAGACAGGAGAGGAAGGAACAGTATTGGGAGGGAGATGAGCTTACAGTGGATTTGGAGGTTGCGTCTGGAGTAGAGTGGAGTTTAAAACACTGCAGATCAAAAACTGGAAGTTACACAGTAAAACAGTGAATGGAGCGCTCCCTATTAGTGTCAGTACTTGTAACTTTGTAATTAGATCTGATTAATTGTTCATTGTGTGTGTTCATGTTTGGGTCACATTGCTACAAATGCTACACCATTCTATGTTATTCTAGACTCCCATCACACATTCTCCATAAAAAGCTTTGTAATGAACACTCTTCTCTACTTTCACACTCTGCTTGATACACAGAACCCAGCGGAAAATACATTTCTATGATGACAATTACTCTGTCTACACACACTGTTAGAAATTACCAAAAACTAAACAGCCAAAAAAAAACATGCTCAAACATTCAATGCTCTGGATGAACAGCTTTTTTTCTGTTGCATTACTGCATTCTAATATAATACATTTAATTGAAGTTACCTGCTTACAGCTAGCTCAATTTCATTCAACTAAAAGCAACTCCTCAATAATAAAAAATTGTACTTTATGTATTACTCTTAATATTTAGTGTGTTTACTGCAGAAATTATGTTTTTATTTTCATTTTTTAGACAGGAATTTCGGTTTCACTAGAACATTTTTACAGCAGATGTTTTATTCCTTAATCATTCATTCTTAGCTTTAAGGACAGTGGCTTATAGTTGAAGTTCCATCAGATGTTACTACTGTATGTGTATTGTTACTATGCAATTAAACCTCAAGCATTTAACCTAGATATGATCAGACTGACCAGAGAATCATCCACATGTCTCAAACACATAACTGCACATGCAGACAACCACAGTTTAGTTAAACAGAAATAAAAGTATAAAATCCAGAAGGTGCTCAGCAAACCATCTGAAAAACATATGACACGCAGGAAATAGAAGCAAGTGAAATACTCGGTCAGCACCTCATTCTTAGTCATGAGGTCTGAGCTGTGACTAACTCTTGACCAAACAGTTTCCCAAGACTCCTAAAACTGCAGCCTGGCAAGCCAATTCCGCTGTTTAGGTTGCTACAGTAACAAAGGTACACTAAAACAGGCAGATGAACCACACAAACGCCACAAACCTCTACGTTCATAATTATACATTTGATCAGGACAGTTGTGCATCTGAGAGATCTGGATTTAAGACTGGGATTTGCCAAACCCGTGACCAGTCAGAACACAGAACACCCACCTGTAATATCTGGTGCACTTCAGCTGCGGACGTGCAGTCAACACATTTCACACTGCGGCACTAAACCCAATTCAAGAGTACTAACTGTGCTCCATAATTACGCACAGATAGACAGAACTGAGTCCAAAGAAAAATGCAGTGTTTAAGTAGCCATATATTTCAGAGCACTTTAGACCAAAAATATTATTACTGAGAATAAAATTATTGGCCTACAGTATAAAATGAAAGTTGAAAACGTCCAAAACACACCAAAGAGAACAGATGTGATTTTGGGTAAACCTAATTTCAATATTTGTATTAAATAGGTCATGAACACAATAATAATACTACTAATAATAACAACAACCACCACCACCAACAGCAGCAGCATCAGTTCTAACACATTATTAACTCTGAGCTGCTGCTTTCCCAACAGAGCCTCACATTCCTCCACACTGGTAAAGCTTAGCTGGTTCCTGATCTTACTGTGGGTTCTCCATCAGTCAGTGTACAGTCAGCTTCAGCCAAGATCTGTTAATAACTGACTACAGTTAAACCCCAATAGGCGCTTTAATTACTCACTAATAATCATCTGATCAGCTCATTAACATATGAAGAGACTACTCTCACAGTCTGAGCTCTGGGTGATGTTGCTGAGCTTCATAACTTCAGCAGTGTTGATCTTCACGTTTGGAGCTGATGAGTTTTACACTTTACAATAAGAGCATTTCTGCTGTTTATTAGTGTTAACTCATTAATAAGTGGACTCTAAACACTAAACAGGAGGAAACAAGGTCCGATGAAGATCTGGGAGTAAAAGACTGATACTGATTGGGATTTAATAGTAGTAACCTATTGAAGATCTGCTGAAGCTGAGAGGTTGAACACTGATTGATAAAGACAAAGCAGAAGCAGAAACCTCTTAACTTCAACAATAGAGATGAACACCTCTTTCTCTTTCTCTCTTCAGACACGCTCCCTCTAAAAACAGCTCGGCTGAACTTTACCTTCTAACTGTCAGGCAGGTTTGACACGGCAGGGCTGGGATGCCTCTCGCTGTGCACATTAAGGTGTGGCAACACCGCAGGCAGGTAAATCTTTAAAATGCTCTTCACCTGTACACTCCCTTCTCTGAGCATGTTAAAGTTTTTTTTGTTTTTTTACAGGAGCAGGTGATGCACAGATGAACCCTCTCCAGGCAGGTTTATGCTCTCTAAATGCAAAACATGGTTATGAAATGTGTTTATGTGCAGTGTTTCTCCACACTAGTCACCCACTTAGCTCACTCATTCACCTTCTCTCTTTATACTAAATAACACCCACCAATAGTATGGCCGGCCCTAAAAGCATTTTATAGTAAACTGATTCCAGTCCTCAAAAATCACTAAAGAACTCCCTTTCTTAAAAACCTATACGCCACAGTGTAGTAGTGCCGGGATGACTTAAATGAACTCATATGAGCAGTAAACATATTAAGCGTTACCAGTCTAATGCCAGGGTTGCCAGGTTGGCGTTTTCCCATTCAAATTGAGGTTGTTTGAAATTGCAATCAAGGACAAAAAAAAAAAGGTTATGGGGGGGGCTGAAATGTTCTACAGAAAGAGTGTATAATGGTGAAGGTGCAAATGAACTGAAATCAGCTGTGAACATAGGACTGGGCAATGACTCGAAACCTCTAGCTGACGTAAACACGCCCATGTCAGTTTTTTCTCTTTCCATTCTGGAGGTCTGAAGCTGAGCCTCCTGTTGTGCCTCCATGTCAACCAGCCACTTATTATTATTATTATTATTATTATTATTAACAACAACAACAACAATAATAATAATACATTCAATTATACCAACTAGTTTTGCTAAGAGAGAAAAAAGAATAAACTGAAGTAAACAGAGTAAAACTGTATGAATCAATGTTGGCTCTATGAGGAAGGTTATAATAAATTAAAAAGGTCACCTCAGTGAAGAACAGAACACTGCAATCTGATCTAAGCCATTGTGAAGCAACCATGCCTTACTCCATTGTCCACACTGAGGACGATACCTAGCCTGAGGGAGCATGATGACATTTCTTTCCACTGCATGAATGAAGGAGGTTGGTCCAACTTGCTGCATGGTGTTATAAGTTCTTAAGTCTTTTGAGAGCAGATAACGGATCAGCTCGCCATTTCTGCACGAGCTCTAGCACACAACTAAACCTCGGTAAGCCAGGATGATACTGTAGTTTATAAAAAATAAACACACAAAACCGGGTCATTACAGAACCTGCTAACAGTGGGCCTGAAAACATTTGGGGGAACAATTAATGGTGGAGTACCACACTGTGTTATGTAGAGAACAAAAAAGCTGACAAGACATTGCAAAAAATGTAAGAGCACCGACCACGCAGGAATGGAGGGATCAGCTTTAGTGTCTGTGAGTTTATCTTGCAGCTGTTTAGGCAGTTCTGAATGAAGCAGCACTTGTGTTTGTGTTTTACAGAGCACAGTCTGTGTTTTAAAATCTGTTTTTCTGTGACCGTTAAAAATCATGCCGTTTGGGTGGTTCCTAATTTTCTCCCCAGTCTGGACATTACCAGTCCCCACAATGCTACTAATGCTAGAAGTGTGAAGGCTGGACACATGAAGCTCCACCACATCTTTTCAAACTGCTGCTAATGCAACACCACTGGATGTATTCCATTATGTGCTGTGCTCTGAGAAGAGAGACATGTAGATACACGTCTATCACCTTCAGGCTTTGCTTTATGGATGTGGACTTTTACTGGAGATGTTTAAGACTGGTGACTTTAAAAATGAGGCTACAGCAAAAACACTGGAGGGGAAAACAGTGGTATGCACCGACACAAAGATATAAAGCTTTTTTTTGGGTGGCCCATATCATGGAACACTGGGCATGAATTATTTGTCTGATGTCATATTTGTGTAGATGAGAGACAAAAGATCAACATCTCTCACTGCGGAGAAAATAAAACATAAATCCAGTTAGAAATTGTTGGACTAGAGTTTGAGTGTGAGCTCAAACTATAAGACTTCGGATGATTCATTATTTGGCTCAGATTCAGCTATTTAATTATTGTATTGTACATGGGTTGTTAATTTACATTTACAATGGAACAATTACACAACACACTCAATTGACAAACCCCTTATATGTGTGTTAGTTGGGGCTAGCCCAGAACCTGAACACTTGTCACATTGTTTCTCTCTAGATAGTCAGAACAGATTTCATTTACGTACATCAGTCTTCGAGGCACAGTAACAACAGCCAATGCAATAATGACCTTAAAAAAATTACACTACTAGGACAGTTTGAAATGTATGTCTACCAAACTCCTAATGGATTTTTTTTTTACACAATTGCACTTTTTAATGCAGTTTTGGGGATATAAGCGATTAAAAAAATGTTTTAATTGTTAAAAAAGTCTTACATTTTAAGTGTGCTTTGGATATTTGTCATGAGGTTTTTGAAAAAAAAAAAATCACCACAGTACAAAAACGGGAGTAAGAAAGGGAGGAAAATAAGAAGCTCCTCACCTCGAGTTCCAGTTGCAATGTCAGCCACCTTCTGAAAGGCATCAAGAAACGAGCCAGTGACGATGACGGTCGTCCTAAGAAACACAAGGACACATTTTAACTGCAACCAAAATGAAAAAATGTACCATGCACTACAAAAGCTACATAAACATCCATACTCTCCTTCAACCGCAAAGCAAGACATTATAGTTTAAAACAAGGAAAATTCCCCTCTCATGGAGTAAGCTTGAGGTGGCAAGCTCATCTGTGGTAACAGGCTACCTAACACTCAGTCCAAAGGGAATGATTTTATCGTAAAGCTTGACACTGTGTGCACTTTTGCTTTTTAAAAGAAGCATAGACTTCTTAGATTGCTAATAGATAATTCATCATTAGCAAAGTTTGGCTAAAGTGTGCCTGAGTGTGACCGAAGGAAAAAAAGGACAACTGGACCACTGACTCTCAGCTCTACAGTCAGCCTGTGTCAGAGCTACACTATAAAAGCATGTCCTAAAAACCTGTTCTTGAACAGAGTCAGTGTTTAGTGTTTGTTTAACCCTGCAGAATTCACCCAGTGCTCCAACTGTGCTAACTATCCTTTCTGGAAAATATCAGGTCCTATCCTAGTGTGGCAGCAGTTTCATAAAAAAAATGAATAAAAAAACGACCCCCAGTGACAGACATTTAGTAAATTTCACACAGTCTAACACAAACTGTGACCAAGTGTCTATTAGTTTGTGCATTGCAGTAAAAAAGTCAAATAGTTCTTTAAAATCTATTTTGGTCCTTTAACAGATTAGTCAGCGGAGGCATTCTGTTGCAGAATCAGAACTCCGGCTGTTTCACTGTTTGGCAGAAGTCTTTCTACTGCGGAGTTTAACCCCTCCTCTCCGTTCATGTCTATAGTTTCAGAGAGAGACTTATTTTAAAAGCAGCAGCACTCAACAAAATAGTCGCCATTTAGAACTTGGATTCTAATTCCATTAGAAAAGAACCATTATCTAGCCGGATCCAGCTCGCCGGCAGCAGCGTTTGGGTCTGGACCTGAACTGTTACAGAGCTGAACAGATTTACATGTTTAATGTGGAAATAATGAGTCCTTCAGAACAAAGAGGACGACTGAATTTGCGTGAATTTATCATCAACTCCTAAAGGCACCGCTAAATTCAAATGAACAAATTATTTTTACATATTCAAAATATTACCTGCAGTAAGTACTAACACACCAAAAAAAAGGATATTTTAATTAGCCTGTGTATTTCTTTACATATACAAAAGGGTTAATGAGGACAAGAAGCCCACCAATTTGTTACTAGTTTCGGAGTTCACAAAATCAATTGATTAATTCAGAAGATTAATCACAAGAGCTCCACCACACTTTTAATTTATCTTCAAAAGGGAGACACTTCCCATGCATTTTTATTAATTGACTGTTATAGTATGTTTTTTTTTTTGTCCAAAAAAGGAAAAAAAAAAAAAAAGTGAGAAAATGAGAAGAACAAGAAAAAGAATTGTTAAATATTGTATACCGTGATACTGCAAAACCGTGATATTTTCTATCACAGCTATCATACCGCCGCAACTAGAGCTGGGCAATATGATTATTTTATTATTTTATCATACTGTGATCAATTTTGTTACCGTGGTACACAATATGCTTTTATGAGTGTATCGTGGCTGTTGTCACTGCTTAAAGAACACTGATTAACTGCATGTTTCATTACAAAGAGTGCAATCAGTCTTATTTAATTCAATAGAGTAAAGCATAGTTAAAGTAAAAATCCTGGTACTGAGTACAGGAGAGTATTTGGATAGCAGTTTGTTTATTTTCTATGCGGCTGGTGCATTTTGTCTACATGACAAAACATTGCGATAAATATTGTACATAGTAAAAAATGTCTTTAAATATAGAATATATTCCTCATCGCCCAGCTGTAGCTGCAACCCCACTTGAAGTTGCAGAACTACTCATCCAGTAACCGACCTTACAGATGCTCTTACTCTGGGCTAAATGCAATCATATTGTCCTCATAGCAATGTTCGACCTGAGTACTGTTACTGCAGCAAAAGGGGGACAAACTCTGAAATCATATCCTTGATTTCAGTAGAAATGCTGGAGGAGAAGGCGCCCTCATACTTCTGGAGACGAAGTAAAGTGTATATATATGGAATGTATATGCAGGACGCATTCAATCAATCATATCCGACATGCTAATGTTCCTCTGTTAGAGAAAGAACCTTCAAGGCAGGTCAGTAGGGCATCAGTCTGCAGAACATCTGTAGGACTAAAGCACAGAGTTCAACAAGCTCCTGAACAAACAGGCACACAATGCGTCATCCGCCTGTGTACCCCCACCTCATTCTTTCACTTTGCATCTAAACTACTGACTGCAACCTTCCTCCCACACTCCTGGAAAACGATGTGGCAGCCGGTCTTCCGCCAAAGTTCAAACTGCAACATTGAGCAAAACGCAAACATAAAGCCAAAAATAAAAGGTACAGTTTTAAGTCGCCCTGCAAAACACCTTTATCTCTTATATTTAAACCGCTAAAAGCAAAACTTAGAGGAACTAGTCATAACGAGCAAAAGTCAGTCCTCACTTTCAGTAACATTATAAACAGAACAACATACAAAAACTATCCCTTTATTAAGGCAAAGAACCACTAAGCAACCAATGGGTTCTTTAAGATGACATACATCACATGCACCAGGTGGGTTACTCTTTAAACAATGCCATGAAAGAACTTTATTTGGTTCCTTAAAGAACCAAAAAGCTTCTTCACACTCATACCTCTTTATTACAAACATGGTTCTTGTTTTTTTCCATTGCTCAAAAAAACAAACATTCAAAGCACCTGGTACATATGATCCATGACCAATCAAAGAACCCTTCAGTTGCTTAATGGTGCTTTGCATTATTAAGGGGTTAAATTAACAGGTTCTGTTTAGAAAAAGGGGAAAAAGGGTTTCACAAAGTACTGAAAAGGGTCCTTTCACTTGTAACTTCTATACAACCCTTGTCTGAGACAGAACCTTACAGTGTCTGCTGCAGTCGATTTCTGCCATGGTCCTTACAGTCTCCCAGCCTAATCTAGGGACAGACCTTAAAAAAGCAGACAGAATATCGGTGGACAGAAACTCACAGATCTAAAACCTGCAAGAAGAATGGACATAAATCTCCCACTGAAACCGAAAGACTCTGAGCTGCTACAAAACAAGTTTGCAAGCTGTGATACTTGCTAGGTACTGCTAATACAGGGTTATACAGGGTACAGGGTTTGTCTCAGGCTCTTTTACTTTTTTGTTGTATTTATTATTTTGTTAATGTAAAGAATGAGGCTCAAGTTTTAAATTATCTTACTTCAAATATTTAAGAATATATATATATATATTTATATTTTTTTCCAAATCAGGTTCAAATCAATCTCACAACCATTCACACTAGAAAAGATTTAACCAGCGGTGCCTAAACTTAGACAATACAACATATCGTCTCAGTATCATAATCACATGTAGGCATGCACGATAGTAACGATAGAAAATTTTATTCCATGTTTACAACTGTTTGATGACTTCTGGTGAAAATCATGTATTGAATATCGAATTTGAATACAATTGCAATATGCAATTTACATATTTTACAGGTATGAATGACAAATCTTTTACGACTCAAATCTGAGACAGTCTTCTCATGACAGAAACCACAAAGGACTTACAAATAACTATCAATCATTCCCTTACAGGGCATATACAAAGTTTCTAAATAGTACAAAGCTTGTGTGCCAGGAGGCTGAGCCACACCAACAGGGTCAATAGTGCTATTGTAGAGACCTATTCAGAGCCCCTCTTCTGTGGAGAGATCTGTTAGTGCTAGTTTATCAGAAAACGCTGGGGTATCAGGTGATATGGACTACAAAGTACTATCTTTCAACACCAACCAGCTCCCGAAAGAGGCCCCCCAGCCATGCATAAGTCTGTGTCCCTTAATATGAATACGAGACCTTAGGTTTTCATTGTGAAGCCAACCGATAAGAATTTATCAGAATAGTCAGCAGAGTATAAATAACTGTACTACTAAAGACTGAATACATGTCTGCAGGGCTGTAGACTGGACTCAAATAGAACTCAAACTTGTGTACGAGGACAGAAATTCAGTTTATTTGTGGATAAATGCAGTGCTTATGTAACTGTACATAGATAAACAGCGTGTTTACACTTATGTTGAATGTGATGGTGATTAGTCTATGATCATTCTCCAAATGTGGTTTGAGCGATCCAATCGCAATTCAATTACATGTGTCACATGTGTTTTTACACCTGCTTTTTGTGTAGTCCAAATGGATCTGAATGTGATCTGATAACAGAAAACGCATGTTAACACAAAGTGTAAACAGTCTCCAAGTGTTAAGTCAATGTATGCAAGTTAATCCTCGCTGAAGCAATCCAACATTGTCACATATGCTATTTTTATCAGTCCCAGAGATGACTGGACAGCGTTAGCTTGGATCTTTAATTGTGCTTAAATGCAGTGAGCAAACAAACACACACAAAAATAAATTAAAATTAATAAATAAATAAAAATACCCTGAATGACCAGGAATATGCAAATCGGTGCATTTACAGCATTGACTAATCACAGCAGCCTTACTTAGGTCAGAGGGAAGCAGGCCAGTCAGTGGAGCAGGCAGCAGTAAATTGTGTGTGTGAGTGGAGTGTGTTTGATGTTTATCAGAGAGACTGGAGTGGACCTTCGGGAGGGTCATTATCCTGTTTACTGTTTATTCTGTGGGGACAGAGCGGCAAGTGAGCGAGCAGACTGTAAACGGTCGTGACCCATGGGTCAATTCCGAGGCACTGCTCCAGATTCCTCCAGCATTTCAATTTAAAAAAAATTTGCAGAGATCCCTTTTAGAGGTTGCTAATTGTTTGTCAGTTAACAATTTTTTTTTTTATTTGATCAAGGGTCCACAAACGTTTTCAAATCTATCACCCCTTATTTTGTCATACTTTCCAACCATCCAATGACCTGTTCTGCACCAGAGGGTTGTTTTTCCCCCCAGAAGAAATTGGTGACAGTCAAAGTCCAGTGTTTGTTCATAAACTAAAGAAGCACATCAGATACCAAAGATGTCTTGACTGATCGACTGTGTCTGGGGTCAATCATGCGCTTTTAATTTTTATTTATTTTTTTTTTTGCCAAGTCACTCCTGCCTGTCCAGACATTCCCTTACTCCCACAATTTTTTCCCTTTCGCACTTGTAATCTACTCATTGTCTCACTTCTAAGCTCCTGGTTCTCAACGGCTTCTCCCTCAAGCAGTTTATGAGGAAACAGGTAAACACCCCAAGACCTAGCCTACAGCTGCAACCGCCCGCATTTCCAGCATTTAAGAACACTGTAAGGATCATCATAATCTTCCACACCTGCCTGAGTACGATGTATGTGAGAAGAGGAGGAGTCAGCTCTTACCTTAGCTGGGACTGCAGCTTGGTCCCTTTCGTGACAAAGTCCTCCCAGGCCGGGTAACTTGCCTATGGGGCAGACACACACAGACAGAGAGCAGGAGAGAGGTAAGTCAGGGTAAACAGTGGTAAATCATTATACTAAACCGGTAAGTCATCTGGAGCCCATTATCGAGATGAGCCCGGTTCTCTTGTGCTGATTAGGTTCACGTTAAAATAATTTCAGCTGATATGACCATCGTGAGGCAAATTCTTGTTTGGGAGCTGGTGACATACAGCACTGCACAGAAGCCAGAAAATAAGTTCTTGAAGTCCATGCCTTAAATGCTCTGCTCTGTTGTGGTGGCACGAGGGGTCCTACTAAATATTAGGCACGTAGGTAAATTGTAGCGGTACAAGGTTTAGATTGGACAACAACAAAACATTTATTCATTGATTGATTGATTTTTTTTTTTTAATTTTCCAATTTTATTAGATAACTTTATTTGAGCAAACTGGATTAATGCTCAATGTTTTATTTTTTATATATATATATATATATATATATATGTGTACATACAATATCAATTTGACGGATCATAAATATCATTTGACGGATACACTTTTTGTAATACTAGTCTCACCATAAGGCAGTCTATCATTAATCTGACCTAGTACAAAACCTTTAAAAGTACAAAAATGTCAAGATTTGTGCCACACAAATCCAAAACACAACTTAATATGAAGCTAGGCAGAGCTAACTAAGCTCAGCATTTCTGTGGGAAAAGATTTCATGTCATTTTAATGCTCTCTGGATGTTTTTATGCTGGCTTAGAACATAAAACGATGAAATAAGGAGAACACTGAACAAATGTACTGACATTTGTCGACCGCTCTTGGACAAGAAGACAAACATGTTCGGTCCATTATCTCCTGGTCATACTGTTAAGTTGTGCCGTAAAGCATCACACATTTTTTAGATTAGATAGATTTTAGGCAATAAACCAATCCTGTCTACCACTACTGTCTACTAAAGCCTAATCCACACAGCTGTACCTAACTGACCTTGAAAACAGATTACAGTTATAGACTATACAAATCAAGCTGATAATGTTCTTTCAGTTGACCATAAACAAGGAAGAGTCAACTTGCTTAATTCAATATCATCTTAAACAGGTCTTCCATTTCCCTCAGGGGAATTCCAGACTTTACCTCTAAAGGCCATTCCATTGCTGTATTAGCTCAAGTGAAGATGGTTAAGTTGGCAAGGGAACAAGTTAAATGCGGATAGCAGCAGCAAAACTTGCCCAATCACTGCTGTCTGATGCATTACAATTTTAAATAGATACAAAAAAAATCCTAGTGTGCGAAGCACCTTAAACCTGTGCTTAAATAAAGAATGATTATTATTATAATCTATCCCAGATTCCTCCATACCTGCCAATATCCTGTCACATCCATACTCAATACCCACATCCATCTATATACACAATATCAAACCAACCCATATACAACAGTACAACATCCTTCCACACCTGAACTCATTCTTATATCCAGATCCATTCTTTATGCAAGCCCATCCATACCCACCCAATGTCACTATGCATTTTAAGTGAATGCTGTTAAAAAGTTGTCACTTTGTTAAAGTGAGTTTTCTCTCCAGGATAGGTGTCGGAGGAGGTAGGGGCAGAGAAAACTTTTAAATCAATTTTATATGCGCATAGACAAAAACTTCAAAGGGTCAATTTGATTTCAGGATTGACTTTGTCTTACTGCCAAGACATCTTAATCAGTTAACTACTGGGCTAAAACTTAGGTGCCAATTTTAGCCTGTCAGCATTAACTAACATGAGTCACAAAACTCTCCTGACATACCCATTTTATGTTCCTCTTCTTTATTACAGGAAAGAACACTACAAACTTGAAACCCTCTGTACTAAAAAGGGATGAGTGGCTTTTTTGCAGGAAAAATAATGCTGAGCTCGAATATGAGGAAGGCTCCTCCACCCCTCCACTAATTGTGCAACGCTACCAACGGGTTACCAAATACACACATACCGAACAATCTTTCATATGAAGATCATGAGACTGGCACAGAAATGTATCATTTTGCTCGGTCCAGGACAACTACCTGGTTCAACAAGTCATTTGTTTAAAAAACTGACTCCACACTACCTAACCAAAAGTATGTGAACCCCTGTTCCTCCTACAAACAACTCCCTATTGAGGTCCTTTAATTCATTTTTTCTTGTAGTAACAGCCTCTACTTCAAGTCTCACAATAATTAGGACATGTCTGCTCCAGAGTGCCCTGTTCTATTCGTCATCTGTATTAGCAATAGAGCACCATAAAAGTACCTGAACTCATTGGCAGGGCTGTCTATGGATTCACAGATCTGGCTTTTTTCAGTTCCGATACAGATACAAATACATAAACTTTGCATATCGGTCGATGATTCAAAAATAAAATCTAGCAGCTGAACCTGAGAATAAGTAAGTAACTTGGTCAAACATACAAGCAGCAACCAAACATTGTACATTTACATTTACGGCATTTAGCAGACGCTCTTATCCAGAGCGACTTACAAAGTGCTTTGCAAAAAAAAAAGTTACACAAATCCAGAAAGAAAGTTTGGAGAAGTAATTCAAGATGGACCTGGTTTCAAAGCCACATTGCACTGCTCCAGTGTGGGAACACTTTGGCTTTAAGACAAATGAGCGCGGAGAGTCCATCAGCTTTAACGAGGCGGTATGTCGTCTTTGTCTAAAAACAGTGGCAACACAACTAACCTAAGAGCCCATTTAAAGCACAACCATCCAGTTCAATTTACCGAGCTGGAAACAAAGAACCCGGTTGGAGAGGGGGCGTCCAAGCAGGTGACCATCACGGATGCCTTTGATTACAAATAGTGTAACTCACTATATAGCCAAAGAGATGCTGCCGTTAAATACGGTGGAAAAAACAGCATTCAAAAACATGCTGAAAACGTTTGACAGGCAGTATGAATTGCCAAAGAAAACATACATCTCTCAAACTGCCATTCCAGCTTTATATAATGAAGTGAAAGACGGCATTCTGAAGGAGATAAAAGACATCGCATTTTACTCTGCATATTACAATATTATTGTTTATCGCAATAATTTAGGAGATGATTAATCGTTTAGAAAATTTTGTTATCATGACAGGCTAGAGATCGGTGCATCTCTAGAGCGGTCTTTATATTTTTGGACATGGTGTGTAAACAACTCTGGCTTATATTTTTGAATTTAGAACATTAAACTAAAATTAGGCTTGTCTAAGCCTTCTTTCTTCATGAGGGTCTCCAGTTTCACATTGGAATCTCAGGTATCAGGTGGAAAGGCACTTTGGCAGCACAGCAACATTCTCCATGAGTGTGACAAAGTGGAATTTTTAAGCTCTAACAAGTACAGAGTGCTATGAGTAGGGATGCCCAACGTGGGACCCATGAGGATGTTTGATTTGGCCCATCCTGTTGCAACAAATGAGGAATTGTAGACTGATCATGCATTCATGTGTATTTCTGTGGATGGTGACCAACATTTCTAAAGTGCAGAAATTGACTAAACCAAGCTGGATCAGCTTAACCAAAAATATATTCATTAACAAAAATATTTATTGGAAGAGGATTCCAAATGCAGTCAATTTAATAAAATGCAAATATTTTAGTGCAGTAGTCCCACATCACCAAAAAGCTCTGCTCTTCTGAAATTCCAGTGTCTACACTGGAAACGCCAAGTCTTGACAACAAGCCTAAATGTAAACAATCTACAGACCTATCAGATAACTGTTCCAGGTGTCAACTACACAACTGTGAATGTGTCTCATTTTTTTATTTTTGGGATTTTCCCCCAATTTTCTCCTCAGTGTTATCATTTTCAGTGCCCCCCAACTAGCTTCGACTCACCCATCACGCAATTAAAACAGCTTAAAGCATTGCACCGCTCTGACATTCTTGTCTGATGTGTACAGCTTTACTGATCATGATGAGCGTGTTTTGAGTTTGACGTTGACTCAAAGCACTTACTGTTGTTCATGTGCTGTAAATGTCTGGTGGAAAGGCTTTCTACTACATTTTGCATTGCTGTGAGGATTTGATTGCATTCAGCGACAAGAGCATTAGTGAGGTCAGGATGTTAGATGATCACCACCCCACGTCATCATCCCCACCTCCCTGACGCATCCCAAAAGTACTGGATGGAGTTCCTCCACCATCATTCCAGAGAACACAGTTCTTCCACTGCTCAATACTGGGGGGCTTTATACCCCTCTAGCCCCTGCCTGGTATTAGGCAGTATGGAGCCAATAGGTTCATGTTGATCTGCTGCAGAACTATACACATAAACCCCTTGACATGAGTCATTGGAACCAGATCATCAATGTTATCCACTTCAACTGTTTTTCAAATGTTATGGCAGATCGCTGTGCATCAAATTCAAGAAAAATAAATCTTTAAAGAGGTGTTTAAACAGCTTACACATTTGTCAGGGTTCTAGAATATGCAGTGTCTTCATTTGAATAAGGTTGTTCTAAAGAATAACAGGTTTTTGTTCTGCTTTCTCCGGTGCATGTTCTACGTGTCATACCCTCCAGCACAGGGTGAATCACAAGCAGCGCGTTCTCTTAGGAAACAAATGACAGTTTGTACAAAACCCCTTCCTACTAAAAGCTTGAGGGAAGGACCCGCCCCCACCCACACAAGCCACCCCTCCACGTTCATCCACCAGTCTTTCATCTGTTCCCTTCCTTCACTTCCATCTCTTTTCTCTTTTTCTTTAGAGATTTTCCCCCCAGAGTTTTGGCCTTACAATTTGCCATAATTTTTTTTCCTCGTCTTTTTCTAGTCCTACAGTGCCATGATCTCGTCTCTCTCTGTTGCTATGGCAAAGACGAAGTAAAGGGAAAGAACAGGAAAGGAAAAAAACCTGTCAGTCCACTGTACTGAATAACAAAACAGAAACATGCGAGGCAGCATACAGTTAGCGAAGGTTGGCTTTAGGGTCATTTAAACCTCAGAGGTTGTCTGGGTCGCTGTAGACACAATCCATTTCATAACGTTAGAAGCATTCACAGACATTAAATGCAAATTGTGCTTTACTGTGGGGGTCCAGAATTTTACTGTTTAGCTGGAAAACAGTTTTATCATGTATAAATAAAACATTTTGTGGATGATTTTGTTGATTATTTTAACTTTAGCAGGTAATTCCCAGCTGATAATCAGTGAACAGCAGACATGTCAGGCTTGAGGACCGCTCATACATCTTGTCATTTAGTCTGTACAACAGTCAGAAGTCCAATTACCCAGCAACACAGTTGTGTGGGTCACCAATGACTGAAAAACATGGATGAGTATAAACGGTAAGACCGGTGAGCAGTTTAATATAAATGGGATGCTGAATATGGCGTCTTTTTTCGAATAAAGTCCCCCAAAAAATAAAGAGCGCCTAACAGCTTGCTGGTTACGCAGCCAATCACATTCATGCACTAAGGGGGAAAAACTCTCCTTAATGCAAAGATCTGCACCAGAACAAGCAAGATTAAATCTTTCTGTAGATGTCTAGCACAATGCAGCTCCAATGTCAATTTATTTATTGTTTTATTTATTCATTTCTGACAGATCTAGATTTTGCAGTTGTGACCATTAAAGAGCAAATATTAAAGACTTTGTTGCACTTTTGCCTGTACTACAGTCACCAAATCTGTCTGGCAGGAATCGGCACTGGCCAACTTATGAACTTTATTAACACCAACGTATTCTCACTTTAATAGTAGGATTACATTTGGAAATATTGTGACACTGAATTGTAGCATTCTCACTGAGCTCTAGATAAACCCCTGAAACTAATCACATGGAATCTAGAACCGTGGATTACTAGAGTCTATTTACATGCCAGGGAACTCTGTGTCCCAGGTTCTCCAAACTACTGCCACCGCATAGCCAAAACTGTTTAGAAGGGGCAAGTGCATTCTCATGATGTTCTACAAACATCTACACATGATCACATCTCCTATGACAGTTAAAAAACACTGAATAATATCCCTGCCCCACATTTAACCCAGACTGGACAGTTAAGCTGGATCTACACTTCTGTTCGCACTATTTATTTGGACAGAAGTGCAGCACACGCTTGTGGACAGAATTCCACACCCACCTGCACAAATACCAGAGGAGATTGGTTCCTATCATAACACTCAGACCTGGGCTGAGGGGTGTGTTGGTGTAGAGTTCAGGAGCTTTCAACAAGCCCAACCAAGGTTGAGAGGCCGGCAGGTAACTGGAGAGGCTTCCCCTTTAGCTGCCCTGTTTTATAAAAAGGTCTTAGGAGTCCATGTCCATGAAGACAAACCAGCCCCATCCCCAGCCCCAGCCCCAGCCCCAGCCCCATCAAAAGGCTTAAACACTTCAAATGTAAATCATTCATTCAATTTATTCAGCCAAGGCTTGGGCACAAACATAAATTTAGACCAATATCATCTACAGAATTATTACGCTAAATGATTCAGTTACTAAGCACTACAGGTGACCGAAAATGTAATTATAGATGGGAAACCTTCTAAAACTGTCTCAGTGAACAGTGAAGGTTTTTTTTTTTTTAAGAATGGAGCGTATCACACCAAACCCATCAAACCACACTCTGAATGACTCTTCACATCTTAACTGTTTATGTACAATTAGTGAAATTCTCTTCTATTAAGACCAAACATTAAGATTATTTATTTTAAAATATGCACTCAAAACCTGTAGCTAAACAGTAAAGACATAACCTAGATCGGACGACGTCAGAGTTGACCAACTCGGCAGGGGGACAAACATCACCACACTCGCAGTCTGCAACCAAGGTACTGCTTTGCTCAACACATTCCTGAGATTCTCACACACACACACACACACACCTCCCCCTCCATCTGTGTCCTTCAGCTACTTCATCTGTCATGTGCACACACACTGACTTACACAGGACGGCCTCTGCGTCAGCTCTGAAGGTGAAGCCCCTGAGAATACATCCACACGTGCAGCACACACATACACAGACAGCAGTGTTGATTTTCAGACACTTTCGCTGACTAATCTAAACAAAGTACGGATAAAGTTTAATGCTAATTATACAAGTCTAATGCTGCTAACAAACACTGGACAGACGATCTAGTATCTGTACATTGTTTTAATTATTTAGTTTTGACTCATTGTGTAGAAACCATTTGCAGTTTCAGCATGTTTGGAAAAGTTAGACATAATACTGGCACTCCAACAGCAATCTTAACCAATAGGAATAACCCTTCGCCACACCTGCTTTTTTGCTTGCCAACTTCCGATAGACCGCCTTTTGAAACACCCACTACTCAGTTCTGCAGAGACCTACGCTTGATATGGGTCTGTTAAGCTCCTGAAAACAAGCTGACGTGCCAGGATTAAAGATTAGTGACTGCCTGAGGAGGGGGGTCTGAATGTTCATGACTTACTTCACAGCTGTGTACTCACGGGAAGAGAGATACAGCATAATCTAGTTAATGTAATCCAGTCTTACACCCAGACTTTTCTTCACCTAGGTTTAAAAAAAAAAAAAAGACTAGGACTAGGAGTGTAATGGCACACAGAAGCCACGGTTCTGTTCACAGCACGGTTTGCTAGTAGCCAAGCTTACCACACACTGTATATTCTCAGTATGATTGCATGCACCAATCCATGATGTGTGTACCGTGATGGTTAGGTAGGAGTACACTTCGTAGGAGTGCTTCTTCTAATGTTTAACAGCCATGTGAAGAACTTAGTGGACTTTTGATCTTCATTTAAACAATACAATTCAAAATAAACCAAAGAATACTGGAGGTAAAGATAGAGGTAATATAACTAAATACACAAAACTGAAGAAAGGTCTTTTAACATCTATAAACTTCAATTAAAAGTTTTTATCTTGAGTAAAACGAGTAAAGAGAACACTCTCATATTTATCATTTCTTCTAATGTGTAGAATTAGAACCAGGTGCAGAACATCAGCTGCAGATGATCACAACATGGTTGGAGAGGATTATTCTGGAGGAGTCTGTCTTATTTAAACTTCAGACATTTAGTGTGGTCTGCTCTTGATGGTTGACGTGAGGGGTGAAGATCACCATGGCCAGATCCAAAAAGCTTTCGGAGGCCTTCAGAAAGAAGGTTGGAGATGCAGAGGAATCTAGGAAGGGGTTTAAAAAAGGATCTCATTTAAAAATGGTTCCACTGTCATCATTTACAAGTGGAACAACCAACCAACATGGCCAGGTCAGACCGTCCTAGAAAGTTCAGTCCAGGAGCAGAACCTCAAGATGAGTAAAGAATAATCCTAAAATGTCATCACAGGACCTACAGGTAGCGCTTGCCATCGTTGACGTCAAAGTAAAGCATCTAGTATTTTCAACATTCTTCTGTCCAAAGTATGTTGCTCCAGAAGTCCTGGTCTTTGTCTAGGTGTTTAATTGGCAAAAAATCAGTTTGTCTATGGCAATGTCATCATCTGAACTCATCAGAAGAACCCACAAGCTGTGTAAAACATCTGCTGTAGGGGTCAAAACCAGGCTCAGGAAGCAAAAAAGGAATAAAGTTACTCAGTTTCTTAGTGTTTTTAGCCGCTGTGGTCCCGATGTGGCCAGGGCAAGCGTAAATGACTATATACAATGCCTTAGTGCTAATTTCATTTTTGGAAGGAATTTAACTTTTTTGTTAATGTGCAGGAATATGCGCACACATATCCTGTATGCTCCAGTTTTCCTCCTAATCAAATGGCCCAATTTCACCACCCTGAACCTAAAACGCACATCTTCAAAGTTAGCCAAAAAAAAACCTGGCCACCAACAAGCATTTCCCTGTCATTTTTACCAGAGCTGACACATCGCTGCCTACCTAAACACTCAGCTCTGACAAATCACGTTATTAGACCAATGTAACTCACTGAGTCAACCCTGAGGATGTTTGCCCTGTTTCTCACTTCCCCCGAAGCATAAAACCACAAATCACACAAGATAAGACACTGAGAACACCTGGCGGGAGCTGAACGATACATCGCCTATATCACAAGATCACCTCTATACCGTTATCCTGATATACACAGACATTTATCCATGGAATTACTGAGTGTCCACTTTTATTCTAATATGGATGTTTTACTTGAGGCATCACGTGTAGCTTCACTGGTGGGTTTGAATAGGAAATAAATTATGGGTTATATCTTTGTTGTAGTCATGGCGACCAAGCCTAGTTCCATTCACCACCACTGTAAAGAAATCGGAGTGGGACAGTTTCTCTACAGGGAGGCTCAGATTCACACCAAAACCGACTGTGAATCAGCTCAGCTCAGCTCCCACACTGAGAAATAATTTAACATTAGATTATTTATGGAGACAAAATATTAACCTAAAAACCGTCACAATAGTGATACATTGCACATCCTTCCATTCAGTGCATCAAATATTACAGTACATACGCGTCCTCCTAGACTCATTTCGTTACGTATTACTACACCATATGGACAAAAGTATTGGGACACCTGCTTATTCAAGGACATATGTTTCTTAAGAAATCAGGGATATTTAAAACTGTCCATGGAAGGCTTTCTACTAGATTTTGGAGGAGCATTGTTGTGAGGTCAGGCTGTTGTATGATCACCACCACCACCACCCCACCTCATCATCCCCTCTAAAAGTACTGGATGGAGCTCCACCACCACCATCATTCCAGAGAACACAGCTCTTCCACTGCTCCACAGCTCCTCAATGCTGGGGGGCTTTATATACACCCCTCTAGTCCACGCCTGGCATTATTAGGCAGCATGGAGCTAAATGATCCATGTTTATCTGCTCCAGAAAACAATACTAATTACTACACAATATATATATATATATATATATATATATATATATATATATATATGTGTGTGTGTGTGTGCATTTGCACATCTGTGTCAGCAATGGGTGCAACTTAAACTAGCTGAATGCCTTCATTAGAAAGTGTGTCCACACACATGTAGTGTATATCTCTCCTCTTCAGCCCATTAGTGCTCAGTGGACCAACCAGAGATCTGTTGCCAGCCAGAGCGAAGCCTCGCCGCTGTTGTGGAGCCGCTAATGCCCAGCAGCTGGAGGGTCCCTCACACCCCGGGCTTTCCACCCTGCTCACACCCCCGCCTGCATTCACACACTCGCTGAACTCACGCATTTCATCCATTTCTCACCTTCATGTCGATCATGATGGTTTGGAAGAGCCCTCCCAGAGCGCTACACTCCTTCTCCATGCCCGCATCCATTTTCCACGTCCGAAAAAAATCCCCCCCAAAACTCACACAGGCACAGCCCGAGCTGTTTTCGTGGCACAGGCGAGCTTGTAGGTAGCTGGGTCGACGCTGCCGTCAGTGGGATGAGGTCAGCGGGAGGGGAATGCTGAAGGAGAGGCCAGAGAAGAGGCAAACACGGACAACAACACGGTAGCACAGCTAGCTCTGCTCCGCTAGCCGGCTAACCAGCACTACCACTAGCCTGCTAACTTGGGTAACCGATGCAAATACATCTCGATTCGGTGTAAAAAGTGTTCGAAATGAGACACATGCGTCGGAAATCCCTCGAAACGCGTCTTCGGTGCAAGATGTGGGCCCGGAGCCTCAGGTAGAGCCGAGAGGTCCGTGTTACAGCGAGCTGAGGAGAACCACCTGGCGGCTGGGTCGGGTTAACCCGAGATGCGGATCGAGCGAGCCGGTGTAAACCCTCTCGGTTCTCTGTTCGGTTCAGCCTCCCTCCGCTTTCACCATCCTCCTCCTCTTCAGCTCCGAACCACGCACACCCCGCCGCCCGAACCGAGCGCAGTTCGGCTGAGTTCGGCCGGTTTCAGAGTACCTGGCTAAAGTTTCCACAGCGCTGCGCGCGCGGCCGCTGCCTGAGGTGATTCCCGCGGAGCTGCTTCCCTCTCTTCTCCTGCGCGCGTGTGAAAAGCTCCCAGTTCACGAGCTCTGTTCGGGGGCGGAGCGAAGGCGCGTTCGGGAAGCTTCGGCTTTTTCCGGAGTGTAACGTGATTGGCTGTGGAGCCTGTCCATTCATTCGCAGCTGCAGCGGCTCGGGTTACGGGCTGCTGTTGTTATGAGCGCTTATTTTCCCAGTGTCGCAAAATAATGAACACCTGAACATCTCTCTGTACAGTACACAACTGAACATATATATATATGATATATATCACAGAAAAATGCCTTTAACCCATCTCTCTGTTTGAAGGATGTTGCTTTATTTTTATAAAGTTATAAGTTAGCAGTGGGTTATTAAGTTAACATCTACTAAGTTAGGTTAGTAATGTTAATATTTTAGCTTCAGTAATGTTAATAAAAAAGGTTAGCATGTGTTAGCATTGATAATGTTAATAATTTAGCATCAATAAAATGAATAAATGACCAGTAATAAAGTTAGTAGATTTACATTAATAACGTTGCTATGTTTCATATGAACTATAAACATATTTAATAACATGTTTAGCGTCACATGAGCAACATTGCTGTGCAATAAAACATTAGACCTGTTAAGTTGCTTATGTTAAGTATTTGTTATTTGTTATTTGTTATTATAAGGCTGTGTATATTAAATACATAACTAACCAGATTAATAAATGCTGCTGTCTGAGATATTAAACATGTTGCTAAAAAAAATTTAATCTGAAAAGCAAAAGTACAGAATACTGATATACACTGATCTACCATAACATTAAAACCATGGACAGGTGCAGTGAAGAACACTGGTGATCTGGCTCCAGTGGCTCCTCTCAAGGGGTGGATCTGTTGGTCAGCAGGTGAATAGTCAGTTCTTGAAGGTGCTACTGGGTCAGAACATCTCCATAACATCAGGCAGGTGTTGTGGGGTGTTCCCGGTATACAGTGGTCAGTACCTACCTGCACAATATTAGGTTTTAATGTTATGGCTGATCTGTGTGGATTATCTTACCTAATTATGAAGCTAAACAGAGAAACACGTCAGAACTAATGTGGTTCTGCCTCCTAATTGAAACACAGCCCCCTGTAACATCCTGCCCACCAGTCTGTTCTGGGGTGATTACTGTCACACACTTCAGGTCTGCTCTGCCTTTTAGATCAGTCTCATAGCAACCCAGCCAGGCTCTCCATCACAGCCCGCGTCCCCTAGTGGCTCTCAGCCCGCCAGCTTAGCGTGAGAGAGAGAGAGAGAGAGAGAGAGAGAGGGAGGGAGAGAGAGAGAGAGAGAGAGAGAGAGAGAGAGAGAGAAAGAGAGAGAGAGAGAGAGACAGAGAGAGAGAGAGAGAGAAAGAGAGACAGAGAGACAGAGAGAGAGAGAGAGAGAAAGAGAGAGAGAGAGAGACAGAGAGAGAGAGAGAGAGAAAGAGAGAGAGAGATAGAGAGAGAAATAGAGAAATAGAGAGAGAAAGAGAGAGAGAGAGAGAGAGAGAGAGAGAGAGGTCACCTTGCTGTCTGCTAGGCCTACATTTACACAGCATCCAAAACGCTGGTCTCATTTTCTCCAGTCAGGATCGGCTGCTGTTTAGATTTCCACCTGCACTTTATCACACATACACTACATGTCCAAATGTTTGTGGACACCCCTTCTAATGAATGCATACAGCTACTTTAAGTTGCACCCATTGCTGACACAGATGTGCAAATGCACACACAGCTTGTCTAGTCCCTGTAGAGAAGAAGTACTGCCAATAGAATAGGACTCTCTGGAGCAGATCAACATCATGACCCTATTGGCTCCATGCTGCCTAATGCCAGGCGTGGGCTAGAGGGGTATAAAGCCCCCCAGCATTGAGGAGCTGTGGAGCAGTGGAAGAACTGTGTTCTCTGGAATGATGGTGGAGGAGCTCCATCCAGTACTTTTGGGATGAGGTGGGGATGATGAGGTGGGGTGGTGATCATCATCCAACATCCTGACCTCACTAACACTCTTGTAGCTGAAGGTGTGAGAAGTCCATTCTTGGTACACCTCCACTATGGCAGCTCTACAACATCCCAAAAAGTTAGCGGTTCCTGAGATGCTACCACCCTTCGCCCACTGTCACAGTCATATCAGAACATTATGACCACCTCTAGTTTGGAATGAACTATTCCAAGGGCATTATTACAGGGGACCGGACGAAGGGTGGTCCAAAGGATAGGAAACTGCTAACTATGTAGGTTGTTCTAGAGTTTGGGTGGTTAATCAGACAGGTGATATAATAATATTCTGATATGACTGTATACTTTCCTGTAGACATTTGTGCAATTCAAAAGGACAGTCACATTTAACATGGGCATAAGTATTCAGACACTTTGATATTAACTTTAGCTCTGGCAGCCTCCCATTTCTCCTGCTCATCTTTGAGAGGTTTCTACACCTTGATTGGAGTCCAGCTGTGGTAAATTTAACTGATTGGACATTTGGAAAGATACACACCTGTCTGTACAAGATTTCACAGCTGATAATGCATATATGAGCAAAACCAAACCATGAGGAGATAAGAACTGCCGTAGAGCTCAGATTGGACTTCTTATTAATTATATTATATTAATTAAATTTGAACATTTTCTAAAATTCTCTTTGTACTTTATGATTCTGGTGTATTCAGCACAGAAGAATGAGGATAACTTTATTTTAGCATAAGGCCACAACTGAAATTGTGAAAAAAGACCAAGGGTGTGCAGACGTTCTGAAAGCATTGTATTCATCTATACATTTGGACGTATAAATGTATATATGTGCAGTTTTATTTCATAAAGCTGTGCAGTATGAACTGGAGCTTTTAAAAAGCTTTATTTTTAGCTTTTTGTTTTTTGGCATTTTTGTGGGTGTATTTTAATTATGCATACAAATAAAAAAAGTTAACTTTTATATGTGTATTATTATCATTATGATCCAATAGAAGCAGAGTTTAAATGACTTTTCTGCCCTCTGGTGGTGAAACACTGCAGTGCAGTATCATACACATGGAAGACTCCCACAACATTTATTGAAAAATTATTTATTCATTTCTTGTAACTTTTTGCACTTTATCATATCAATTCATTCAGTGCATCAACTTCACAATCTTTACAAAATGTACAAATATGGAAATCAGGATGACACAAAGCCAGTGATGACATAATGGAGATTATAGTTGATATTTACTCTAAGGATGTCATATTTCAGAAAATATATATGGAATGTTTTACTGCACTCTATATAAAGTATTTATATAAAAATGACAAAATAAAGCTGCTTTTGCAAGTCATGATAAAAAACAATTCTATGAAACTCAGATTAAGGTGAGAGTTCATTCTACAACAGATTCTCCCTCGGTGGAGTTCCTGTGTCTCTCTGCTGATTTCCTTCCTGCATAAGGCCGCTAATGTTTAGACGGCAAAACACAAATTTGGCCACTTTCCACCTCATAAATATTGCTAATAAGAGCCTCACACTTTATTCAGTTATTATTATTGTACATTGTAGGGTCAGTAGGGTCCTCTTGTGGTCAGAGCTGGTAAGTACAGTCTGTATTACAGGCGTCCGACCTTTCTATTTTGGTTGTTTTTTGTGAGAACTGTTCATAAACGGTTCATTTTTTAACTAAAACTGGTGTTTTGAGTCTAAATTACCTGGCCATCAGAATGGCCACACCATTTCCCATGCAATTTCCAACAGGACACGTATTAAACTGTGCACTGTATATACAAACACTGTCTAAAAGTTTGGATCCAATGTTTTACAATAATATAAAATTCACTTCAGCTGCAGTTAATGAGGAGTATAAACGGACTGGTTCTACTAATATTAAAACATACAGACTGATCTAAAAGTAAACCGTAGAACAGAAGTTATATAATGAAAATGTAAACAGAACGATTGCTTACGGTTTCTAAAGCACCTGAAATGTAGAATAAAAGATCTAAAAATACACTACATGTAAAAACAGGTAAAGAACAGCTGTGAGATTAAAAGTGGAAAACAGCAAAAATGGAGATACAATGTTTGTGCAGGAAAGTGAGGACACCCCAATTCAAATGGCATATCTAGAGTAGGAGTAGAAGTCTCTTCCTCCACAGAAAACAAAACATTTGACATTTTTTAAAGTTACTTACTGAGTTTTATGACATTTGATGAGTCGCTACTTTTGCACAGCATGTTTAATGCATTTGTGCCGGTCCTGCCGTGAGAAACTGAGTAAATAAACAGTAGTTGTGTATAAAAGTGCTTCTCTGTAGAACAAAGAACAAATGTTTCCAAACTTTTGAACAGAAGCATGTAAACAGTGATTTTACTGGAGAACCACACGCTTATCTGGGCTCTCTAATACACAGACAGGTCGGAGGGGATCAGAACCAGGTGAGCTCATGTGATCTCTCCTTATGGCCTGACTGAGTCTTTACTGATCATGATGAAGAAACCGGGTCCGGTCGGGTCTAAAGGATCTTTAGGAGAGCAGAAATGTTCTGCATGGCGGCGGAACCAGACCAATCCCTGAAGATCTGCAGCACAGTCTCCATCTGGTCACGTACGACTGCTCAGCAAGTCACTTATTAACCAGACTGATCCCCCCCCCAGTACGGACCTTCTAAACACACACTACATGTCCAAAAGTATATGGACACCCCGCAACGTTTCTTCTAAAATCAAGGGTTATTAGCCTATTGGTCACTGCAGTTACAGCCTTTACTTATCTGGGAAGGCCTTAGAGCAGATTCTGGAACATTGCTAAGGAGATTTGATTGCATACAGAGTTTTTTGAGATGTATTTAAACTTCTACTGCAGTCAGTCTGTTCACGAGGAAGCTGAGGTTTGGAAGGAGCCTTTAATGCAGCCTTCAGTGCAGGTTAACAAAGGGAATTTTACTTTCAGGTCATGGAGCAATTCCATTGGTCCAGTCATGTTCAGAACAGCTACTGTGATCAAATGTATGAAATATATAAATCTGAACATATTGAGCTGCAGGTTTTTTGGACTGCTGTGATACGAAGGTTCTACCGACTGTTCTACCGATCCCTGCTTTTCTATAAAACCAGAGCGTCTTGAGTGCAGAATCCTGTATAGTAGCTGGACTGCACTTCTTGGAATGGCCGTCTGGATACTTTTGGACACGTGGTGCACACAGACATACTCAACACGCTTTCTGTTCCCTTTACTGAGGTGTATCATACTCCCCTTCCTTTTCGCACCAGCAGTGCCATCCTTCTTTGTGGCAGCTGGGTGCATACTGACGGTGCTGTGAGAGTGTAGCTGCCCTTCCCTGACCATCAGTTAGCGTCGCAGGAAGGTCAGAAGGTTGTTTTCAACCTGTACCCATTTCCTACTGTCACTCCATCCATGCCTGTTCAATCTCTATGCATCCAGAGTGCAGTTGGACAGCTGGCAGCTCAGCAAGTGTCCGACGGAACTCTCCGGCACGCTCTCCTGCCCTCTGATCCTTCGCTTTCGCACAAGATCGCAGACGATGGCTAGCGCTCCGCCCTTCAGGAACCGCACAAAGTTCTCGCCCACCAGCGGCCCCATGGCATAGAGCCCAGGCTCTTGTACGCTCTCGTAGGTGTACGGGTCCACATCCACTGGGTTCCTCCGACAGCTGATGGGCTCGTCGGGCTCCAGCCCAAGCTGGCGGCCCTGATCGGGAAGGAACGACAGGTTGGGGTGGGATCCGATCAAAACCAGCGCCATGGAAACCTGCAGCACCGTCTGGCCGCCGCCCTCGCCTTCCAGCACACACTTCCCATCGGGTTTAAAGGAGGCCACACGGTGTTTGGGGAAGCTGAGGTAGCCGGGGTAGGAGCAGGAACAGCGCGCTCGGTCATCTCCGGTCAAGGAGAGGCGCTGGCTCACCACGTCAGCTGCAGACTCTCCTGTCTGGTGCTGCTGCTGGCTCATCATCTGGTGCACCTTGTGGTACTCCGGGTACAGCAGCTTGGGCAGCTGGTTGAAGATGAGCGCAGGGTCGGCCACAGCGCGCCGGAAGGCGTGGTACACGGGAGTGTTGAGATGGTGAGCGGCCAGGATGGCGTCTGCCGCAGTCAGCCCCGCCCCGACCACCAGGATGGGCTCGGACGCCCGGTCCAGACGCCCAGCAGAGATGGCAGCCTCCAGCTCCCAGAAGCTGTGGCAAACGAAGGGCAGTGTCTCGCCCTCCACACCCAGCCGGGCAGGGATGTCATGGGTGCCGGTGGCGAGCACCACGTTTTCGGCAAACACAGAGAAAGGGATCTCCACCACTTCTCCTGCTCTTCTCTGCAGACCCTGGACCTCCCAGGCAGAGCTGCCGGACCCAAGGGGCACGCGGCGGACCGAGGTGACGGTGGTGCCACAGACGAAGCTCCTCTCCAGACCCATCTCTCTCACATAGTGCTGGTAGTAGGAGGCAATCTCAGCAGGGGTGGCTCGGTCGTTACGCACGTTCCTAACAAACAGAAGAAGTACAGGTCGAGGTGGTGAATAACCCCTTACTCTTACAAGCTTTACACACAAACTCCTGCGAGGTCAGACTACAGCAGGTTTTTTGAAACAAAATGTTTTTTTTGTCAGCTAAACAGATATGTAACACTACATATACAGCCAATGACACGATATATGACATTGTGTGCTTCACAGAGCCAAACTGGATAAAAAAAAAGTAGTTTAAATAAAAGACACTGACGGCAACAAGCTGGTCGATTCCGATCGTTTCCCTCCGATCCCTTACTGCTATTCAATTGGATTAGTGGGTTGGATTTCTGGGTTTAGTTCAGATGAGAATAAACAATTATTAATAAAACGAATTATTTTAATGATCTGACAGGACTAGTATTTTTACTTTCTGAAAGGAACCGTCAACTATTTAGCTTTACACCAAGTACACAGGTACAGACGCCGGAGAGGAAATTTCAGTTGAGAGATCTGTTCATCTACAATTTCAGTAGAAGACTAGATCACAGGAAGAGAGTTAAATGGCAGTGAGGGATTATGGGGGACGTGTGGAGAGCAGGAGTCCGCAGTCCAGCACAACAGGAGTCTTTAGAATAGAAGACAGAGTGAAATATAATTGTTATTTTGCTGTTTCAGATCTAATCTGGAAACCTTGAGAGGAGCCACAACATGGCTGTTTAACAGGCGGGCAGCACGTCGCCACATTTCTGGGAAACAGAAATTTGCATGTCAGATCTCAACAGGCTGGCAGCAGCTCACAGGTTCTGTACCAATGAACCAGTCAGAAGATTATTTGGAGAGACTAAAGTGGCCTGAGTCACACAGTATTACTGTAGCTTATTCAGAACTGTAGCCTCAGAGCATACCTACCACCTTTACTATTTGGACAAAAGTATTAGGACACCTGGCTTTTTACTAGATTTTGGAGCATTTCTAAAATTTGATTAATGGCATCATTAAGAAGTCAGTTCATTTTTGTTTATGTTCAGTGTTTAAATAAACTGCAGAATACTATGGGAACTCCGTCAGTGGAGAACCAAACACTGCGCCTTTATGGGAGCTGCCCAGTCAGACTTCCCTGGTCAAACCCCTGCGCTGATTTTTTCAGTATCTGCACCATGACCCCAAAAACCTTCAGTAACAGATAAGCTACAACCTGTAGAAGCAGCTTCAGCCACTGGCTCATTCCACCAAGGTGCTCTAAGGGGCGCTGCTGGGGACCTGGACGGTCTTCTGCACCTCATCTCGTCTGTACACCTTTACACTCTGTGTGTGTTTATGTGTTCAGTGTTTGTGGATCATCAAGCTCGCCTCTGCACACCGTGTTTCAGTTTAACATCTAAAACCATTACAAAGCAGGACCTTTAGAGGATGATGATCATGTAGTTCAAGTTAAGGTTTATCCAGAAGGTTTTATTGGTTTTACAAGTTTCCTCTTTATTTATTTAGTAACTGGTTTCTGCAGCTTCATATTTTAGATATTTTTTAAGCATTTTGAGCGCATGCCTACGAGTTAGCTGACAGTCCAA
The DNA here is from genome assembly GCF_030463535.1 of Salminus brasiliensis. Classification (NCBI taxonomy): domain Eukaryota; kingdom Metazoa; phylum Chordata; class Actinopteri; order Characiformes; family Bryconidae; genus Salminus; species Salminus brasiliensis. Next base: position 44,136,619 of record NC_132884.1, on the reverse strand, counting down.
GTCCAGTGTTTGTTAGCAGTGTTAGCATAGCATCTTCTGTTGTAAGCTAAACACCTTCACATCAGATACCGAACAGGTCTTGGCTGATTGACTGAATCTGGGCTCCAGGATCGATCACGTTTGTTTGAGTGCTTAAAGAACCTCTCCTCTAAAGAGTCAGTTCTAAAAGTCTGGGTCCGGGTGGGGTTTATACCTGCGTTTCTCCCTCATCCAGTCCTTCAGTTTAAGGCCTGGTAGTTCCATCCAGTTGGCAAGGCTGAGGGTCAGCATGGATCCCTCCATCGCCTGAGGGCACGACAGAGAGAGAGACAGAGAGAGAGAGAGAGAGAGAGAGAGAGAGAGAGAGAGTGTCAGCAGAGGCAACCTGATGCGCCATATGCAAAGCACAGGACCAGCAGCTGATCTGGCCTGCGGAGACACAACAACAACTCCCTGTGTTCCAGAAAGGACTCGGGCGAGCCAGATTGTAAACTATGCTCTTCCTTGAAACTTGATGTGGTTTTGTTTACTGCTATAAATATATTTCCCTGCATACACTACCCATTTGTTCTCAATAATAGACCTTAAATGCATTCAAATGTATGAAATGCTGTAAGGATAACATCCAGTAAGATGTTCTAACAGCATGAACTGTTCTGGATTATTAACATGTGCTGGTTTACTCCCACTGCAGCTCAGAAATCCTCTGATCCTCTGATCCATTTCACTGTGGCCAAAACTGACCTGCAGCTCAGACACTACAGTAGGGGCTAATTTACCTGCGGTGAAACTGAAAGAGCGTTGCTTGCATTCACCGCCACATTCCACGCTTATGCAAGACGAGAGGGTGGAGTACATGTTTCCTAACCGTGTAAATACAGTTATATAAACTACAGAATACTATGGAATCTTCTGCGGTGGAGAACCAAACACTGCGCCTTTATGGGAGCTGCCCAGTCGGCCCAGCAGCTGCAGACTTTCCTGATCAAACCCCTGCGCTGATACAGAGAAGCTACAGCCACTGGCTCATTCCACCAAGGTGCTCTAAGGGGCGCCGCTGGGGACCTTGTCTCTTGTTTGTACGATTTTACACTCTGTGTGTAGGGTGGGTGTGTATAGATCCATGCAGGACAACAGGAACAGAATAACGTGATGATTGATTAATAAGAAGTTCAACTTAATTGGCAGTTTCTCCGAGGTGTGTCCACTTACATGCCATGCTCCTCCAGGTGGGCCTTTCCCCAGCACCAGGTGAGGTGTGGCCCTCTCCGGTTCGCACCGCCACACCAGCGGCGAGGCATAGTCCAATCCGAAGTCACTGTCAGGCAGCAGCAACGAGTCGAAGAGCACAGCGACAGGGTTCGACGATCTGCCCTCCACGCCTTCACACAGGTACTCCAAATCCTACACACAAGCATGAGTCTGTAGGTTTATCACTAGGACTGGTGTGATTTGTCCACTTAAACCATAGATATGTAAATGAGTGTCTCTACAGTGTCTGTAGTTGGTCCGTTTATTTATATACTGAATCACATTTCTCACAAAGTCCAGTTCTAAATGCTGCACGTGAACAAAAGCAGAGTGGATCCAGCGCCACAGAAGTGCTGCTGAGACTGGAGTAAACACAAGTAATCACGTTTCTGGTCCGGCTACATTGGCTCGGCTGTGGTTTGGCAGTTCTTGCTGTTGGTTAAGTGAATACCACTTCTTATTAAAGTCATGTAATTAATAAAAGGTCACTGCTCACCCTCCACCGCCCACCCCCCCGAGCAGATTACAAAACGCCCGTGTTAGAACACCTCACCCCGCACGGTCAGGTGACAGAGGGGTGTGACTACATGTGCATGCACGCACGTTACCTGCTCAAACAGGGACAGGTGAGGGTTCTCAGCCAGTTTGCTGTGCAGGATGGGGTTAGGGTGGGAGCCCTCAGGTGAGAGGTAGGGAGTGTATCCAGACAGCAGGTACGACAGACAGATTCCTGAAGGCCCGTTTCCTGTTGAAGAAAATACAGACACTCACTTTGCCATTCGTCACAGCTTTCTGCTCTGAGCACTGTTAATACATACCCCTGTGTTTCACATCCTACTCTGATCCTGTATTGCTGTAAACACCCTATTGTCTTTCATTGAGTGTAGTGAAACCTTCCCACAGCAGACCTCTCAGGCCCTCATGAGCAAGTTAACTTCTGCTGGTTTGCACTATTTATTTAACATCACTTCATTCAGAGTCACTGAGCCGCTATGGTGGTCTGGTGTTTGCAGTTATTCCTATTTATTATATTTTAAAACTCTAAAGTGAAGCCAGCTTGCTCTGCTCAGCCACTGTCTGAAATGGCAGAACGACAGCAGCACCAGTCTGCCCTGGGGTCACTCTCCTCACGTACTTACTGCACCATGATTGTTTACTGACTTTTGTGCAGAATTTTACAGTATTTCCCTTTTCTAATAATTTAAATCATAAATCACCTCATTCATCATTATCATCATTATACAGCATAAGGTTAAGAAAGCCTCTAACTGTAAACTATTAGACTAGTATAGTGTTATAAGAATGTTGCTAGTCGGTGTCTGTGGTATTCTGGGCGGTTGAGAAGTGGTCACTATGGCATTGCAGGTGGTTGCTATGGTATTGCTAAGGTATTATACAGTAGTTGTAAGACAACTGCTTGTTTTTAATCATTCGTAGGTAGAGTGCTTTGCTTGGTGGTTGCCAGGGCACTGCTGTGTTATTGATAGGTGGCTGCTATGGTAGTTCAGGGAGTTGCTATGGTGTTGGTGGTTGTAGGAAATTATAGATGTTAAGTGATTTCTTGTTTTTATTAGTTGTTAGGAGTGCTTTGATAGGTGGTCGATGTGGTGCTTTAAGTGGTAAACTGGTGTAAAGGTTGAGTAAACCAGGTAAACTTTCCGTTATAATATGAAGTATTTGATAGGTTTTTTTTCACACTGTAATAAACGATGCAGCTGTTATTTATAGTAATACAGGTCGTTTTAGTGGTTTAACACTGACGCATAATTCCACATTTAATTAGTTAATGTAACTGAAGTCTTACTGTGTTCATGTAGTGTGGAACTGCTGTCAGTAAACTGGGTGTTCAGTGAAGGTTTAAACTGCTCATTTTCACATGAGTTTTTAGGTTGGTTTTAAATAATCTGAAGGAATACCCTGAATGAATCAACACAAAGCAGAATTTTACTTAACAAGACCCAACCAGTTCTGTAACAGATCTCCACATGCCTTTTCCTTCCTGTCCGTCAAACGTCTTACCTCATCACACCCCCACACCGACAACCCCAACCTGCCTTTCAGAACAGCTACACAGTGCTGTTCAGTGCTGTCCAGGGTCTAACCGGCAATGCAGGTTCTTACCGATAACGACCACAGGTAGGACGTCCTGAGAGAGCGGCTCTTTGTTATGCAGATCCATGGCTGACGTGCTGCAGCTCTGAAACCCAAAGGAATGCAAAGTCAGTCTTACAGAAACTCCCTTAAATCACATTCACACCTTCCTTCTCCCGGCTCATCAAAACGGACGTCTCCTTTTAGAGCCGTTCACCCCCGCCCCCCCTCCACTGTCCTTCACCCCCCTCCAAAGACGACAGCTGTGCAGTGCTGGCCTAAAGAGCACGGCGTCCACTCCCCCTCCAGCTACAGAGCAGAAAAAGGAGATGACCCCAACCCACATACTCCACACACACGGAGGGGTGAGGGGGTCTCCTCCTTCCAGCAATGACATCAGATGGCCGGGAAAGGGACGGCTCCGGGACGCGAGCCAGTTGAAAGTTCGAGCATGCTGACGGAGGGGGTGTGTAGAGTCCAGAAGCATGGACGGAGAAAGTGAAGCGGGGTCAATGGGGAGACTTACTGAGGGCTGGGCAATAAAACCTCTATATAATAATACCCCGAGACTGCTGTACTGAGATCTCAGTGATATTCAGTGTAATAAATATTTCCCTACAGTGATTTGTTTTATTATTAAATATGATTAATTAAATTGTATTCTTTTACACAGCGTTTGATTTAAATTCAAAAAACTCATGTTGAGGTGATCAGAGCTTCATGCTGGAGGTTGGATGCTGAGAGCTTGGTTATAGAGGTTAATTACACTAGGCAGTCAGTGCAGGGTGTGCAGAACTGCTCGAGCCTCAGCTGATCTGTGCACCTCTGAGTTGAGCGCCTCCTCTGGTGGATAAGTCCTCCTGCACCCAGAGCAGTGTTGCATAATGTGTAGAGTAAGCGTGACTCTGCAGAAAGCTTAAAGTGATAGCACACACTTTAACACACGCCCTTAAACGCCGTGGAACCTGAACTGTTCTAGAACCGAGGGCTCCCAATTTTCAGATCAGGAGCCAAGAGAACGGTAGACCTGCACATGCAGTGTTCCACTTATTCCAATATTACACTCTTATACAGGCGTAATAGACACAGACTGATCCGCTTACAGACATGAGCTAAAAGGGTTCTATATAGAACCGAATAGGGTTCTTTAATGTAAATCAATACTGCAACTCCTTTTGGTGCAACATAAACACACTACCAATCAGAAGAACGATTTAGCCGAGCATAGAACCATTTCAGATACGGAATAACCACGGTCTTCCACACTGCGGGAATTTACATAGACTAGTTGTTGAGACTCCCTTCAATAAAGAACCCTTTTAAAAAGGGGCACACTCTGCACACAAGGTTCTATGTGGAATCCATAGAGATCAGGGACTTTAAATGACAGGGGAACCCTTTTTAAGAAGTTCTATACAAATTCAAGGAAACCTTTAAATCAGGCAAAAACAAAGATAACAAGCATAAACTGGGTTCTTGCATATAACCATTAAAGAATCTAAATGGTTCTTTAAGTGGTCATGGTCATACACAGACCCCCTGCCTTTACTAAAGAACCCTAAAAGAACCCTGTCTGTGCAGGTCTGGGGATGGGGGCTGTTGGGACCTGAGCAGAAACTGTCCTAACAAAGCAGAAGCACTGTGTTCTCACACGGGAAAGGAAGTCTTGAGCCATTGCACGCAGAGTGTGTGTGTGTGTGTGTGTGTGTGTGTGTGTGTGTGTGTGTAACTACATGCGAGAAAGCCTGTGTTGTTATAGCTTTAAGGGGCCGGTCTGTGAATGAGGGAGGGGCCGGGGCGTCACATCTTTACAGAGTTCGGATGAGGTTACACCCCTGAAGGGGTTCTTTAGTGAGAAGAATAGTTTTACACTATGGACAAAAGTATTGGGACGCCTGCTCATTCACTGTTACTTCTGAAATCAAGGACATTAAAAGAGTTTCTCCTGCTTTTATTGGAGTAACTGTAGAAGACTTTCCACTAGATTGCATCCAGCCACAAGAGCGTTAGTGAGGTCAGGATGTTGGATGATGATCACCACCCCACCTCATCATCTTAGACAGTTTATTATAAAAGTAGCATCACCATCATTATAAGCTAAAGAACCTTTTTAACCGGACACAGAAGCAGAGCTCCGTCTGCTTGACTATTAGAAAAGAACAGAACCTGGACAACATGAACCGGTTAACGCACAAATCGTCAAGATAATGGTTCTTCATATTGGTGAAAACCCCTAAAGAAATGGTTCTGTATAGCATTAACATGGTTTCACTATCATTACAAGGCAAAGAGCCCCTTTGTGCTGATTGAATCTTGAGCAAAGGCAACCCTGGTGCCATGTAGACCTGTCATAGCAAAAGAACAGTTTTACATATTTAAATAATATGTTTCTTAATGATCCTAAATAACATAAAACAACATCTATTACCCCTAGAGTTAAACACACTGTACCTTTAAGACTAATAGGTAAATGAGCTCATTCTGTTTGACTGTGGAAAAAGCCCCCGGAGCAGAAACGGGCCTGAGAACAGTGGTTCGAGTGGGTGAGGCTGAACTGTGGTGGGGGTCTGAAGAGGCGGTTCTTACAGCTTAGCTTTGATTATTGCTGGACTTCATCAGTTAAACGAAGAGAACCATTATACCATTATATTTAATACATATAAGCAAACCATGTTTACCTTAAAATCTTAAGTACACTGCTGTGACTCCACAATTCCACAATACTTCATCTGTATGGAGCTGCGTGCTGCTGTAACACTGTGGAAACACCCTGGTGTAGTCTGTGTGTAATACAGAGCACTGTCTGCAAATGATCTGCAGCTGCATATCGATCATATTAGAGACACGGCCTGTATCTGCTCATTTAAGAGGGAGAGGACTGCTGTTTATGCAAAGCACAGCAAGCAGACAGGCAATCAGAGCAGAGCTCATTTACATATCAGGCATGTTAAACCCTGCGATTCTCCTGGATTAAAGAGGAGGAGGAGGAACCGGGGCTGCTTTTGGGGCAGAACTAGGGGAGCCGGGCTGGGGGGGTGGGGGGGGGGGGGCTGCACACACTGCTCGGGGTCACTGCTGCATAGACACGTGTATGAACTCGCTGAAGAGATGGTAGAGCTGTATTATACACGCATTAACTGCATTGTGTTCATATTATTAAACATTATAAACTGCTTTATTTCTAAACGCCGGCTCTCAATGGGCTAGCTAACGTGCTAAAGCTAGCACCTCAACACCCCTCGGCTCTGCGGGGCTTCACTGCGGGTGCAGATGTAGTCTCCAAATCTCTCTAATAGGATCGACATCAGCCCGGCCGTCTACACGGGATTAAGGCTGGCAGGGCAGAGGGGCCGCTGGGTCACCCGGTTTCTGCTGTTTGCAGTAAACTGCGTCCGGCCAGCCAGCATTTTCCCAGGTTTGTGGAAACTACGCGTTCAGAAGTGTGTTAATCTGCTAAAAGATGGTGATGAGATGCGGGATGAAGCCGGGCTCTCATTTGAAGCCGATCACGACGATCACGTTGGTTTCCTTTTCGAATGGCCCGTTCCACCTTAAATGCCCTGCAGCTACGTCCTGGCGCCTGTGCAGCATTTAAGGTGGAACGAGTAATCCGACCCAGCGAAGCGAAGAACTGCTTAAAGCACAACCCTGAGCAAACATCTTAACATAAAGGCACCAGAATTCACCACCTACATGATTAAAAAGGTGGAGCGGAAAATATGAATCAGAACACGGAGCCAGTTTCCCTACACCAGCGCGAACGAATCGTTCGACTGTATCGGCTCTACAGTGACTCGACTCGCGAGGGTAACCTATGAATGAATGAGTTTTATACAGAATAAACTTAAGCAGCTTACATCAATCCTGCGTTTAATGACTCGGGTTCTGTTCACAATTCAAGCTCCTGAAAATAACCTAAAAACGTAGGCTGCTTTGAACCGATTCGCTTAAACGCACGGTTCAAATGAATCGAGCTTTCTTCACTACTCACCGGTCCCGTTGAATTGAAGGTGCCGGACGCCGGCTGTGGGAGGTCGTGAGTGAAGTGAAGCCCTACAGCCTCGGTTGTATTTGCCCTCCTGACACCGGGTCCGGGAACAGGTCCGAATCTGAGTCTGGGAGCAGAACCAGCTGAGCGTCCGCAGCTGCACTGCAGCGGGTCTGTCTGATGGAAGCGTGCTCCACACGGGCTTACCATTTCTGTCCGCTCGCTCAGCTTTAACCAATCATAGACCGGGGCAGTGACGTTGGGGGCTGTGAGTGGTGGGGCCGCGATTGCTGAACGCAGCCAATCAGAAGAGACCGCGCTGTGCAGCGATGAAACACATCGTGTTCTCATTCGAGTAGCGAGGGAACGGAGGACGTTTCTGGAAAGATGCTTAATTTAAAGTTACATAAGTTAATCAAAAGACTAGAAATGTATATTCTATTCATATATATATATATATGGTGTTTGACGTGGATTATATATATATATAGTTATGTAAATGTTTTAATATTAGTAATATTGTTATCCATATTTATTGTTGTCAAAATCATTTATTTACATTATTATTTGAAATCATATATTTACATATAAATGTAATAATATATACACTGAATTCAGTACGGTTACAGTGTTAAATACTAGTGTTAAGACTCACAAATCTCTATATGTCCAAATGTTTGTAGACACAAATTACATTGAGCTGTGGAGCAGTGGAAGAACTGTGTTTTCTGGAATGATGGTGGAGGAGCTCCATCCAGGACGTTTGGATGGGATCAGGTGTTATGTGGATGGGGTGGGGAGTTGGGGATGATGTAGGTGGTGGTCATTATCCAACATCCTGACCTCACGGACGCTCTTGTTCCTGACGAGCGATCATTTGCATTTAAATTAAAGTAGTAGAAAGTAGAAAGTCTTCTTCTCTGGACAGTAGAGACAGTTACTCCAACAGAAGCAGGAGAAACTCTTTAATATCCTTGATTTCAGAAGAAACACTGAATGAACAGGTGTCCCAATATGATGTACGGACTGATCTTCAAAACAGGATCCTCAGCATGTATCACAGCCTGCTATGACTCAGGACTTTTTGCCTGTAATCAGGTATCAGATGACACACAGGTAAATAAACATTAACTAAGTGAGGCGGAAACATGATAGGTGGAAACACTGTTTCCAGGTTGGGTAAATTGATGGAAAACTCCACGTATAGTTTATGAAGTGAGTGTAAACAGGTCACACTACTACACATTTTAATACACAATTACTGTTTATTTACTGAATTTAACATTAAAAACATTATGGAACATTTTATATTTTCAGCATCTAACTGAGATACTACATTATCCAGTAGATAACGCACTTTTTCAGATTCTACTGCTTTGTAGTAGCTGTCTGAAAACATAGTATGAAATATCTTGTGTTTCACAAAGCAGCTTTACAGAATCAGTAAGAGGACGAGAGATCAGCAAGACCTAAGACCCCCAGTGAGTGCAGGAAAACCTCCCTCAGAGCTGGAGGAGGAAACCTTGGGAGGAACCAAAACTCCTCTGATCAGAACTATTTATAACTGTAGGAATATTAGAGTGTTAGGATGTTAAGATGTTAGGATGTTAAGATGTTAAGATGTTAGGATGTTAGAATGTTAAGATGTTAAGATGTTAGAATATTAGAGTGTTAGGATGTTAAGATGTTAGAATGTTAGAATATTAAGATGTTAAGATGTTAAGATGTTAGAATATTAGAGTGTTAGGATGTTAAGATGTTAGAATGTTAGAATGTTAAGATGTTGAGATGTTAGAATGTTAAGATGTTAGAATATTAGAGTGTTAGGATGTTAAGATGTTAGGATGTTAGAATATTAGAGTGTTAGGATGTTAAGATGTTAGAATGTTAAGATGTTAAGATGTTAGGATGTTAGAATATTAAGATGTTAAGATGTTAGAATGTTAAGATGTTAGGATGTTAGGATGTTAGGATGTTAGAATATTAAGATGTTAAGATGTTAGAATGTTAAGATGTTAAGATGTTAAGATGTTAGAATGTTAAGATGTTAGGATGTTAGAATGTTAAGATGTTAGAATGTTAAGATGTTAGGACGTTAGGATGTTAGAATATTAGAATGTTAGGATGTTAAGATGTTAGAATGTTAAGATGTTAGGATGTTAAGATGTTAGAATGTTAAGATGTTAGAATGTTAAGATGTTAGGACGTTAGGATGTTAGAATATTAGAGTGTTAGGATGTTAAGATGTTAGAATGTTAAGATGTTAGGATGTTAGGATGTTAGAATGTTAAGATGTGAGAATGTTAAGATGTTAAGATGTTAAGATGTTAGAATGTTAAGATGTTAGGATGTTAGAATGTTAAGATGTTAAGATGTTAGGATGTTAAGATGTTAAGATGTTAGGATGTTAAGATGTTAAGATGTTAAGATGTTAGAATGTTAAGATGTTAGGATGTTAGAATGTTAAGATGTGAGAATGTTAAGATGTTAGGATGTTAGAATATTAAGATGTTAAGATGTTAGAATGTTAAGATGTTAAGATGTTAAGATGTTAGAATGTTAAGATGTTAGGATGTTAGAATGTTAAGATGTTAGGATGTTAGAATATTAAGATGTTAAGATGTTAGAATGTTAAGATGTTAAGATGTTAAGATGTTAGAATATTAGAGTGTTAGGATGTTAAGATGTTAGAATGTTAAGATGTTAGGATGTTAAGATGTTAGAATGTTAAGATGTTAGAATGTTAAGATGTTAGAATGTTAAGATGTTAGGACGTTAGGATGTTAGAATATTAGAGTGTTAGGATGTTAAGATGTTAGAATGTTAAGATGTTAGGATGTTAGAATGTTAAGATGTGAGAATGTTAAGATGTTAAGATGTTAAGATGTTAGAATGTTAAGATGTTAGGATGTTAGAATGTTAGAATGTTAAGATGTTAAGATGTTAGGATGTTAAGATGTTAAGATGTTAAGATGTTAGAATGTTAAGATGTTAGGATGTTAGAATGTTAAGATGTGAGAATGTTAAGATGTTAAGATGTTAAGATGTTAGAATGTTAAGATGTTAGGATGTTAGAATGTTAGAATGTTAAGATGTTAAGATGTTAGGATGTTAAGATGTTAAGATGTTAAGATGTTAGAATGTTAAGATGTTAGGATGTTAGAATGTTAAGATGTGAGAATGTTAAGATGTTAGGATGTTAGAATATTAAGATGTTAAGATGTTAGAATGTTAAGATGTTAAGATGTTAAGATGTTAGAATGTTAAGATGTTAGGATGTTAGAATGTTAAGATGTTAGGATGTTAGAATATTAAGATGTTAAGATGTTAGAATGTTAAGATGTTAAGATGTTAGAATGTTAAGATGTTAGGATGTTAGAATGTTAAGATGTGAGAATGTTAAGATGTTAGGATGTTAGGATGTTAGAATATTAGAGTGTTAGGATGTTAAGATGTTAGAATGTTAAGATGTTAAGATGTTAGGATGTTAGAATATTAAGATGTTAAGATGTTAGAATGTTAAGATGTTAGGATGTTAGGATGTTAGAATATTAAGATGTTAAGATGTTAGAATGTTAAGATGTTAGGATGTTAGGATGTTAGAATATTAAGATGTTAAGATGTTAGAATGTTAAGATGTTAGGATGTTAGGATGTTAGAATGTTAAGATGTTAGATTGTTAGAATGTTAGAATGTTAAGATGTTAGATTGTTAGGATGTTAAGATGTTAGAATGTTAGGATGTTAGAATGTTAAGATGTTAAGATGTTAAGATGTTAGAATGTTAAGATGTTAGGATGTTAGGATGTTAGAATGTTAAGATGTTAAGATGTTAGGATGTTAGGATGTTAGAATGTTAAGATGTTAGGATGTTAGAATATTAGATTGTTAGGATGTTAAGATGTTAGGATGTTAGAATGTTAGGATGTTAGAATATTAGATTGTTAGGATGTTAGGATGTTAAGATGTTAGAATATTAGATTGTTAGGATGTTAAGATGTTAGAATGTTAAGATGTTAAGATGTTAGATTGGTAGGATGTTAGGATGTTAGGATGTTAAGATGTTAAGATGTTAGGATGTTAGAATATTAGATTGTTCGGATGTTAGGATGTTAGGATGTTAAGATGTTAGGATGTTAAGATGTTAGGATGTTAGGATGTTAGAATATTAGATTGTTAGGATGTTAAGATGTTAGAATATTAGATTGTTAGGATGTTAAGATGTTAGAATATTAAGATGTTAAGATGTTAGAATGTTAAGATGTTAGGATGTTAGGATGTTAGAATATTAAGATGTTAAGATGTTAGAATGTTAAGATGTTAGGATGTTAGGATGTTAGAATGTTAAGATGTTAGGATGTTAGAATGTTAGAATGTTAAGATGTTAGATTGTTAGGATGTTAAGATGTTAGAATGTTAGGATGTTAGAATGTTAAGATGTTAAGATGTTAGAATGTTAAGATGTTAGGATGTTAGGATGTTAGAATGTTAAGATGTTAAGATGTTAGGATGTTAGAATGTTAAGATGTTAGAATGTTAAGATGTTAGAATGTTAAGATGTTAGGATGTTAGAATATTAGATTGTTAGGATGTTAAGATGTTAGGATGTTAGAATGTTAGGATGTTAGAATATTAGATTGTTAGGATGTTAAGATGTTAGAATATTAGATTGTTAGGATGTTAAGATGTTAGAATGTTAAGATGTTAAGATGTTAGATTGGTAGGATGTTAGGATGTTAGGATGTTAAGATGTTAAGATGTTAGGATGTTAGAATATTAGATTGTTCGGATGTTAGGATGTTAGGATGTTAAGATGTTAGGATGTTAGGATGTTAGAATATTAGATTGTTAGGATGTTAAGATGTTAGAATATTAGATTGTTAGGACGTTAAGATGTTAGAATATTAAGATGTTAAGATGTTAGAATGTTAAGATGTTAGGATGTTAGGATGTTAGAATATTAAGATGTTAAGATGTTAGAATGTTAAGATGTTAGGATGTTAGGATGTTAGAATGTTAAGATGTTAGGATGTTAGAATGTTAGAATGTTAAGATGTTAGATTGTTAGGATGTTAAGATGTTAGAATGTTAGGATGTTAGAATGTTAAGATGTTAAGATGTTAGAATGTTAAGATGTTAGGATGTTAGAATGTTAGAATGTTAAGATGTTAGATTGTTAGGATGTTAAGATGTTAGAATGTTAGGATGTAAGAATGTTAAGATGTTAAGATGTTAGAATGTTAAGATGTTAGGATGTTAGGATGTTAGAATGTTAAGATGTTAAGATGTTAGGATGTTAGAATGTTAAGATGTTAGGATGTTAGAATATTAGATTGTTAGGATGTTAGGATGTTAAGATGTTAGAATGTTAGGATGTTAGAATATTAGATTGTTAGGATGTTAAGATGTTAGAATATTAGATTGTTAGGATGTTAAGATGTTAGAATGTTAAGATGTTAAGATGTTAGATTGGTAGGATGTTAGGATGTTAGGATGTTAAGATGTTAAGATGTTAGGATGTTAGAATATTAGATTGTTCGGATGTTAAGATGTTAGGATGTTAAGATGTTAGGATGTTAGGATGTTAGAATATTAGATTGTTAGGATGTTAAGATGTTAGAATATTAGATTGTTAGGATGTTAAGATGTTAGAATGTTAAGATGTTAAGATGTTAGATTGGTAGGATGTTAGGATGTTAAGATGTTAAGATGTTAAGATGTTAGGATGTTAGAATATTAGATTGTTAGGATGTTAGGATGTTAGGATGTTAAGATGTTAGAATATTAGATTGTTAGGATGTTAAGATGTTAGAATATTAGATTGTTAGGATGTTAAGATGTTAAGATGTTAGGATGTTAGGATGTTAGAATATTAGATTGTTAGGATGTTAGGATGTTAAGATGTTAGAATGTTAGGATGTTAGAATATTAGATTGTTAGGATGTTAAGATGTTAAGATGTTAGAATATTAGATTGTTAGGATGTTAAGATGTTAGAATGTTAAGATGTTAAGATGTTAGATTGGTAGGATGTTAGGATGTTAGGATGTTAGAATATTAGATTGTTAGGATGTTAAGATGTTAGAATATTAGATTGTTAGGATGTTAAGATGTTAGAATATTAGATTGTTAGGATGTTAAGATGTTAAGATGTTAGGATGTTAGAATATTAGATTGTTAGGATGTTAAGATGTTAAGATGTTAGGATGTTAGAATATTAGATTGTTAGGATGTTAGGATGTTAGGATGTTAAGATGTTAAGATGTTAGATTGGTAGGATGTTAGGATGTTAAGATGTTAAGATGTTAAGATGTTAGAATGTTAGGATGTTAGAATATTAGATTGTTAGGATGTTAGAATATTAGATTGTTAGGATGTTAGGATTTTAGTATGTTAGAATATTAGGATGACCTAAACGAACCACAAAGCAGCAAGTTTGCAGTCGAGCATGAGCACAGATCAAAGCAATTTTCACGTCTAGCGAGAACAGTGCGACCCCAGTGACCTCGGCCTCCCACGACCCGCCCCAGAGTTTGTTTTACGCATGAGAGGATAAACATAACAGACGAACACATCAAAGCATCTGTGACGTAAAAAAGAGAAGAACTGATTTTCTGCAAGAATATCGTTACTGTCAGAACTAGTCGCCACTGTTGTCTGTTGTCACTGTTTTTGCTGTAATTTAGGTTTCACAGGGTGAAATTTTAAATTAATGATGAAAGGACAATAGGAATGATCCCAAATGACTCCAATGACCTCTATTTTAGTTAAAGAGCGCCTTCATGAATTTCCCATTCAGCCTACAGCAGTTTAGCTCCACCCATTCAGCCTACAGCAGTTTAGCTCCACCCATTCAGCCTACAGCAGTTTAGCTCCACCCATTCAGCCTACAGCAGTTTAGCCCTACCCATTCAGCCTACAGCAGTTTAGCTCCACCCATTCAGCCTACAGCAGTTTAGCTCCACCCATTCAGCCTACAGCAGTTTAGCTCCACCCATTCAGCCTACAGCAGTTTAGCCCTACCCATTCAGCCTACAGCAGTTTAGCTCCACCCATTCAGCCTACAGCAGTTTAGCTCTACCCATTCAGCCTACAGCAGTTTAGCTCCACCCATTCAGCCTACAGCAGTTTGGTGGTATGAGGTTTTGCTCTGACATCAGAAATATGAAAAACTACGACACTGATACTCTCCGTTCTAAGCCGACACTTCTCTGAGGATGACCAGATGACCTGGTTAAAGAGTTCTTCATATACAAAGAAAAGATCTTGTAGATGGTTCATTTACGAAATGTTTATTTTCATGAAAGGCAGTTTGTTTTTTTAATTGTCGCCAAATAGTTTTACTCTGATTGACTTCATCAGTCAGCTGCACTGGTTTACAAACACTTTTCAAACACTGAGTTGAGTCACAGGTAAGATTTCCTTCTTAGGTCTCTTCCATGAAGATCATGTTTGTTCAAGCAAAGCTTCCTTTTCTGACTTTCTGATTCACTTACTGTCAATCTGGGAGTTGTTTATTATATTGCGACTTCCATTGAACATGAAGGTTTTCCCTGCTCCTGTAAAGCTGCCGTTTTGGAGATGTGAGAGTATTTCATTCTGCCTTTTTGGTTTAAGAACACTAAAACATGCAGACTAGTAAATCTATGTTTTATTAATTCTTAATTAGCAGTGAGTGGTCTGTAAGGCCTACAGGCAGCGGGGGTCTGTGCTGGGCCAACTGTGTCCGAACACTTTACAGATACAATAATGTTTGACCTTTTTAAAGTCCACCTGAGAGTGTAGGCAATAATCAGACGTGATCATTTTTCTGCTTTGTCATGCTCCATCATCCCTCTTTCATCTGTGGATTTATTTGCCGTTGCCTCGCAGCCGTGGTATGGATTCATTTAGCTGTTTTTCCAGATTCACAAAGTAAATGATTGAAATGAATCACAATGGAAATGGCAGCCCTGGATTTACTATAATGACATAGTCGACACGGCGCTGTCTCTCCTCACACGCAACGCTTTCACATCCATAACAGCCTGTTGTTGAACTGCACTGAGCTGCTGTTGAGACTGGCTGTGTTTACATAATCACAATCTCAGTGAAGTGCACCTTACCTGACCAAACCAGCCTTTTCAACAGGGTTTACCATCCCTCCACATCTGTTTGGATAGTGGCCATCTCAATGGATGGAAGTGCAGACCTTTTCCAACGGTTCAACAACAGAACTGCATTCCCTGTTTACAAATTACAGCCATTTTAACACAATCCCTCCATTTTTCCTTTTTACACTGGCTTAAAAGTAATTGGACAGTTGACATAAACAGGGTCATGGTCAGGTGTGGCCTGTTCACTCATTATTTCATGTCTAATTAAAAAGATAAAAGGTCTGAAAAGAGTTGATTCTAAGTGTGGAATTTGTGTTTAATGGCTGTTCAGTGAAACTCACAACACACCGTCCAAGCAGGTGCTGATGGAGCAGTCATTAGACCAAATTAAAAAAACAAACCAATCAGAGATCAGAACGTTTTGGAGTGTCTAAATCAACAATACTGTTCATTCTTGAAGAGGAAGAGCGACTAACTAACTTCACATCATCTAGTCCAGAGCAATCTCTGGAAAGTAGACGTGTCACTGCCAAAGTCTGCAATCAAGAAGCGCCTTCATAAACCCTGACAGCAACAGTTATGTTTTTTTGGAACCCAGATATATTTTATTGTTTTGATCTTCATCTGCTGAATGAAAAGACTCTCAGACTCTTCATATAGACATAAACCCTATTCTTTTCCAAGATATGACATTTTTGCACAGCAGTGATTCTGTTCAGAAAGACTAGTCTGGGTTGGGACACGACGTTTTAATCCATTTATCTTCAGAGCTATATCGGGGCTGTATGTGTTCTGAAGAAGACGTCCACTTTAAGCAGAATTTGGACCAAATCAGACAGATTGAACACAGCCCAACTGTCAGCGTCTCTTTTTGGGCTAAATAAAGTCCATGATGGGCTGACCAGATTTAGCCCAAAACAACGTCCATATGACATCGACATCTACATTTACGGTATTTAGCTGACGCTCTTATCCAGAGGGACTTTCAAGGTTACCCGTATTACAGAGGAGGGTCAATGTAGTGTTAGGAGTCTTGCCCAAGGACTATTACTGGTGTAGCACAGCACAGTCACCCAGACCCGGAATCACATGATATGTAAGCTCAGTGGCAGGTAGTGGTGTTGTCTGTTGCACCACACCAACATCAAGTGCTAGGTGGGTCAGTACATTTACATTTACATTTACAGCATTTAGCAGACGCTCTTATCCAGAGCGACTTACAAAGTGCTTTGCTATTTACCCCAAGGGTCAGTACCAAAGAACATGATAATTGAAATGAAATTACTAATTATATTTAAATCATTATACTTATTACTTATTATTTAAATAATTATATTTATATAATTACTATGCTGAAGTATTTAATGCTACATCTGTCTGTTACAGATGTGACAGAGCATCTCATCCACCTCTAAACCAGCACTGTCAGAACTCAACCACTAGTTTAACAACTAGATCTACTTTGGAATTTCTGTTCTATCATTTCAGGTGCTATGTGGGCCACTAGGACATGCCAGATGTGGTCCAGGTTCAGGGAGTGTAAACACAGAGGGGTTACTTCAACAACAACCCCTGGTCACCCTCAAGAACAGAAAGGTCAGATTAGACTGATTGGACACATCTAAAAGTCTGATCAGATCTGGAACAAAAGTCTTGGAGGAGGAAAGGACAGACTCACATCATCTGCCAAACATGGTGGAGGCACTGTTAGGAAATGGGCATGTATGGCTGCCAGTGGACCACTGATGATGTTCTGCTGATAGAAGAAGCAGGAGTTGTTCTGGAGTGTATGGAGCTCTACTTCCTGATCAGATTCAGTCAAATCCTGCAGAACTGAAAGGACAGAGCTTCACAGATGGATAATGACCCAAAACACACTGCAAAAAAACGTTCTGTTGAGGCGGTACACAGAGGCAAAACTACAACAACCGTGTAACTGTCCAAATACTTACGGACCCGATTGTATATTAGCAACATGACAAGACTGGTGTTGAGTTGCAGTGTAAATGATAACCTGTTGCTGCTTGTTGTTGCAGCTGCTGTGATTCACTGCAATCTAAAAGTGAGTTTCTGTTCTTTTTGTTTTGTCTGTCTGGAGCTTCTCTGTGTCCAGCGTTAGACTCTTATCTGACCACACGCCGTCCTGCTGCAGCTGTACATTTACATCTCTGCCGATTCTGGCCGGACAGGGACAGGTATCCCTCCAGATCCCCCTGAAGGCTGTTTCTGGACCCTAACCGTGTGTGTTCATGGGTACAGCTTATGCTCTTTGTTGGATTAGAGGTGTTCAGTGAGAGTGTGTACACTAACCTGCATGAATATCTTAGTGATTATGATATTATTTAGTTCAGGAAACAGTTTAATTTGAGGTGGACGGTAATTTCATGACTTTCAGGAAACCAGGTTAGGGTTAATCTGTGGTCAGCACTCTCTGCTGTGGTCAGGATGTTCTGCTCTGTTTGAAAAGCCTTCAAAGGCACTTCCCTTTAGTCTGCAACCAGACACACACACACACACACACACACACACACACACACACACACACAGTAAAACAAAGTGTCGCTTGACCGGTCTGGGAGAAAACAGCATGAATATCTGATTCAACAACCCCAGTGTGGTCGTTATGGCAACACAGAAGTTATGTAAATACACTTATGTAATATTAGCCACGGGCGGGACAAGAGACTTAAGGGGAACAGCTTTACCTCCAGCACATTACTCACAGTCTACTGTACTGTACACACTACTGTACATCATCTATCATCCATTATACACTGTACATAAAGCCATTCAACTTCTTACTGGATATTAATATTAGAGATTCATACTGGATATTAACATTATTAGAGCTTCATACTGGATATTAATAATATTAGAGCTTCATACTGGATATTAATGCTATTAGAGTTTCATACTAGATATTAATGTAATTAGAGCTTCATACTGGATATTAATGTTATTAGAACTTCATACTGGATATTAATGTAATTAGAGCTTCATACTGGATATTAATGTTATTAGAACTTCATACGAGATATTAATGCTATTAGAGCGTATTAATATTATTAGAGTTATCATTCTGGATATTAATAGTCTGTTCTGAGTTATAGACTGTAGTCATAAATGCTGATTGGCTGTTAATGGAGTGTGTGTTTGTTTGGTCATTCAGAAGCTATAAAGGAAAGTGACTCTGCACAATCGAGCATTATTGTTGCTGCAGGGTGGACTCAACTTTTCACCTGGTTTACAGACGTCTACCACCTTTATTCCAAATGAACATCAGCAGCATTTATAAAAACACCCTGTCTGTCAGAGGTTATCAGAATAATCAATGCTAAAGTTTAATTCCTGTGCTACACTCATTATTATATGACAGTTCAGCAGATCCAACTGTAATAAACTCAGGATGAAGTTATTCTGTAATGATTCTACAAGTTCAACCATTTCAGACTGGAACATGTTCGAGTGCAGTGCGAGGATCAGAGCTGTGGATGATTCTAACCTGACCAAGAAACTGTAGAATGTCGGAGGTCAGTAATAAACATGGAAGAAAGTCGGGGCTTCTGTTAGATCTACTTCTCTGACTGGTGCACTTTCTAAACACAGGAGATATATCTCCAATATATCTCCAATATATATATATATATATTAAATTCCAATCTTCTTGACATTCTGATACAGTATAAAAACAACTGCCAGATTCACATTATATAATGTCAAAATTTTACACATTAAAATGTACACATTTTATTTCCATCTCTTTACTGAATTTAACAGAAATCAGTTCAGCCCCAATGTGTTAAATTCAGTAAAGACAGGACGTGTGTATTAAGGTGTGCGATAGATAGATAGATAGATAGATAGATAGATAGATAGACAGACACAGACAGACAGACAGATAGATATGCAGATAGACAGATCAATATTAGTCGGCCCCTTTACTTTCTGTGCAGCAAACTCCCTCCAGAAGTTCAGCGAGGATCTCTGAATGATCCAATGTTGACCTGAATGACTGATGATGATAAATAGAATCCACCTGTGTGTAATCGAGTCTCTGTATAAATGCACCTGCTCTTTGATAGAGTTCTGTTTAAAGCACAGAGAGCATCATGAAGACAAAGGAACACACCAGGCAGGTCCCAGATACTGTTGTGGAGAAGTTAAAAGCCGGATTTGGATACAAAAAGATTTCCCAAGCTTTAAACATCTCAAGGAGCACTGTGCCAGCGATCATATTGAAATGGAAGGAGCATCAGACCACTGCAAATCTACCAAGACCTGGCCGTCCCTCTAAACTTTCAGCTCAAACAAGGAGAAGACTGATCAGAGATGCAGCCAAGAGGACCATGATCACTCTGGATAAACTGCAGATCTACAGCTGAGGTGGGAGACTCTGTCCACAGGACAACAACCAGTCAAACACTGCACAAATCTGACCTTTATCGAAGAGTGGTAAGAAAAAAGCCATTTCTCAAAGATATCCATAAAAGGTCTCGTCTAAAGTTTGCCACAAGCCACCTGGGAGACACACCAGACATGTGGAAGAAGGTTCTCTGGTCAGGTGAAACCAAAATTGAACTTTTTGGCCACAATGCAAAACGTTATGTTTGGCGTAAAAGCAACACAGCTCATCACCCTGAACACACCATCACACCACACCATCCACCACATGGTGGTGGCAGCATCATGGTTTGGGCCTGCTTTTCTTCAGAATGGACAGGGAAGATGGTTAAAATTGATGGGAAGATGGATGGATCCAAATACAGGACCATTCTAGAAGAAAACCTGTTGGAGTCTGCAAAAGACCTGAGACTGGGACGGAGATTTATCTTCCAACAAGACAATGATCCAAAACATAAAGCAAAATCTACAATGGAATGGTTCACAAATAAATGTATCCAGGTGTTAGAATGGCCAAGTCAAAGTCCAGACCTGAATCCAATTGAGAATGGCAGGAGCTGGAAACTGCTGTTCACAAAAGGTCTCCATCCAACCTCACTGAGCTCGAGCTGTTTTGCAAGGAAGAATGGGCAAGAATTTCAGTCTCTCGATGTGCAAAACTGATAGACATACCCCAAGCGACTTGTAGCTGTAATCGCAGCAAAAGGTGGCGCTACAAAGTATTAACGCAAGGGGGGCGAATAATATTGCACGCCCCACTTTTCAGTTTTTTATTTCTTAAAAAAGTTTAAAATATCCAATAAATTTTGTTCCACTTCACGATTGTGTTTCACTTGTTGATTCTTCACAAAAAATTACAATTTCATATCTTTATGTTTGAAGCCTGAAATGTGGCAAAAGGTTGAAAAGTTCAAGCTGAATACTTTTGCAAGGCACTGTAGATAGACAGATAGATAAACAGACAGACAGATAGATAGAGAGAGAGATAGATAGAGAGAGAGATAGATAGACAGACAGACAGACAGACTGATAGACAGATAGATAAACAGACAGACAGATAGATAGAGAGAGAGATAGATAGAGAGAGAGATAGATAGACAGACAGACAGACAGACTGATAGACAGATAGATAAACAGACAGACAGATAGATAGAGAGAGAGATAGATAGAGAGAGAGATAGATAGACAGACAGACAGACAGACTGATAGACAGATATTTAGACAGACAGACACACAGACAGGTAGATAGACAGACAGACAGACAGACAGATAGACAAACAGACAGAGACAGACAGACAGACAGACAGACAGATAGACAAACAGACAGACAAATAGATACTGTTTTAATACCGAAGGAAATTTTGCATCCAGCAGCACAACACAATTAGCATACGACAGAAATGGTACAGACAGGACTCTGATACAGATACACACACTAATACAGTAAATAAATAATGAAATTAAGAAGATAAGAACTCCTAAACTAAAAGTATGTAAGACAGTAAACCCGTGGTGTGTAAAAGTAAAGTTGGATGAATAAGGAAATGAAGTGGCTTTAAAATGAACACTATTTCTGCAGTCAGTTTTATACCCCGACCATAATTATTGCCCTCAGCCCTTTGATAACATACAGGATGTGACATATCTACATGTCATTTGATCAGGGGCGCCCAAACATTTGAACAGTGCTGCATATACTACACAACAATTAGCCACAACATTAACACCACCTCCTTGTTTCTACACTCACTGCTCTATTTACTATGTAGGAGCACACTAACACACCACCACCAGGTCAGTCAGTGTCACTGCAGTGCCGAGAATGACCCACCACCCAAATACTACAGCCTGCTCTGTGGTGGTCAGTCCTGTGGGGTCCTGAGCACTGAAGAACAGGGTGGAGGAAGGAGGGTAATAACAGAGGCTGGAGTTAGAGAACTACACAGCTCCTATATGCTCAGTGGAGCTGATAGGATGGACAGCACTGGCAGAAATAAGGAGGTGGTTTTAATCTTATGGCTGATTAGTGTACGCACACACGCACACTTTTACACAAAAGTGTGAAGGTAAATGATTCATTACTTTGACACTAACTAACTTTGACACTTTTGGATTTGCCCTGCAGTTCTCAGTTCTCAGTGAAAGAGGAGGGTCAGAAACATTACCCTTCAGCCTGAGGTCATGCATATTTAACCGCACTTCTTCATTGTTTTACGGGAATGTTCCGCACCGTTCTGGCTGAGATCTGGAGATCTGCATGTGATGCATGTGATTTGCTGAACTAGCCTAAGCCGGCCTCTTCTTGGTAAAGATGACCCAGCAGATTGCACTTCTGTTTCTGCTGGAGAATGTGAGGGTTACTCAGCAGAGGGGTTTACAGCCATCCTGAACTCGTCCTCCAGTAAAAGCTCTGCTCCTGCAGTGATTCACTGACACACTGAAGGTAAAGGCAATCTTCCCAAAGAACAGACGAAGCAGCTTAAAAAACAAAAGAAGTGCTGAGAAACATCTAGAACTGCAGAGGAACATCTTAGAACATCCAGAATCTCTCAGCACAGAAACTACATGACTGAAACTGGCTGATCTGAATTCTCCATTCAACCCTAAAACCCTTATGCTCTAGAAAAGCTGCGTCATTTGAGGTGGAATGAAATATTGTGATTAGAATCTGAAGCCGTGCTGCAGCTGAAGAGTGTTCGGCTGTTGGTGTAAAATAAACCCTGCAGCTCCAGGGAGAGGACTGATCTACAGTGAAGTAGTCCGGAGTTGGGAGATCCTCAGGAGAAAACTGAGAGCAGTGAGGGACCTCACGTTCTCCTCATACTCAAAGTCAAAATAGTAGCAAATACTGACACTCAGCAAAACTGCCCTGGTGTAACTGTACTGGTGTAACTGTACTGGTGGGGTGTGTGTACTGGTGTAACTGTACTGGTGGGGTGTGTGTACTGGTGTAGCTGTACTGGTTGAGTGTG